>NC_046665.1:45199254-45203075 GCF_010883055.1 Belonocnema kinseyi
TTTTGGGTGGGAACAAAGGAACACAGCCTCGAAGCGCGAAGCGTATACGGAACTCATTTTTTGTAACGTGGTAACAAGATGAGAATTGAAAGCAAACTTAATATTTTGACACCAAAATCATGTCGATACACCTTACCGATTGCGAGTAAAGCCACCCACGCTTTAACTTGACAGACTGTATCAGTACTAAACCTAGAAGAGAAATTTTAAGCTGGAATTTTCATTTCAATTTTTTTTTAAATTAATTTATTTTCGAAATTGATATATCTGGATCTGATTTCCCAACTGGCATTTGATCAGCCCCTAAAATCAATTTTAAGTGATTTTGATGGTATCGGTGAGCAAAAAAAATTTCGAAGCAATTTAACAAGTCCGAATTTTAATTATTAACGTTTTTAGGAATTTATTTCATTTTAGGAAATGTTTTCTTTAGATCTCATCTCAAAATTCGGTTTAGTTAACCACTGAAATAAATTAAAGACTCGTTGGTGATAAAATTGTATCAGTATTAAATCTAGATGAGAAATTTTAGGCCAATATTTTCATTTCGATTTTTGTTTGTTTAATTATTCTATTTTCGAACTTGCTATATCTGTAAATGATTTCCAAACTGTCATTTAATTTGCCACTAAAATCAATTTTAAGTAATCTTAATGGTATCGGTGAGCAAAACAAAACTCGAAGCAATTTATTAAGTCCGAATTTTAATTATTAAATCTTTTAGGAATTTATTTTATTTTCGAAAATGTTTTTTCTGGAACTCATCTCAAAATTTGATTCAATCGACCACTGAAATAAACTAAGACTCGCTAAAAATAGGAATTTATCAGTACTAAATCTAGAAAAGAAATTTTAAGCAGGAATTTTCATTCCAATTTTTAAAAAAATTATTTTATTTTCGAAATTGATATATCTGGATCTGATTTCCAAACTGGCATTTGATCAGCCCCTAAAATCAATTTTAAGTAACTTTGATGGCATCGGTGTATCACAAAAAATCTCGAAGCAATTTAACAAGCACAAATTTCAATTAATAAACTTTTTAGGGATTATTGTTATTTTAGAAAATGTTTTCTCTGGACGTCATCTTGAAATTTCATTTGATCAATCGCTGATAAATATAAGACAACCTCGAATTGAAAAGATAACAATAGAAATAAAATTTACAGAATTTGTGTCTTTATTTCTAACAGCATAATTTAAATTTGAATGAGGCCTCAAACAAATACATTAAAATAACATTTCGAGTAGCTTTGAATTATACTTAAACATTTTTATTTTCTGATAAGATACCAATAATCTATGAATTTTATTTTTAGACCTGATAAAATAGATAATTATAGAATAATTTCTAAAAAAATTGAAATAAAAATTTTGATCTAAAATTTCGCTTCTACATTTCTTTCCGATGCACTGCTATCCTCAGCGATTCCCTAATTTATTTCAATAGTTAATCAAACCAAATTTTCGCTTGAGGCCCAGAGAGAACATTTTCTAAAATAAAGAAATTCCTAAAAACTTTATTAATTCAAATTTGGGCTTGTTAAACTGCTTCGAATTTTTTTTTGATATACCGATACCATCAAAATGATTTAAAATTGATTTTAGGCGCTGATCAAATCTCAATTTGGAAATTAGATCCAGATATAGCAAGTTCGAACATAAAATAATGTTTTTTTAAATTTGAATGTAAACTGATAAACCCCTATCCTCAGCGAGTCTTAGTTTATTTCAGTGTTTGATTAAACCGAATTTTAAGATGAGATCCAGAGAAAACATTTTCAAAAATAAAATAAATTCCTAAAAACTTTATTAATTCAAATTTGGGCTTGTCAAACTGCTTCGAATTTTTTTTTGATATACCGATACTATCAAAATGATTTAAAATTGATTTTAGGCGCTGATCAAATCTCAATTTGGAAATTAGATCCAGATATAGCAAGTTCGAACATAAAATAATGTTTTTTTAAATTTGAATGTAAACTGATAAACCCCTATCCTCAGCGAGTCTTAGTTTATTTCAGTGTTTGATTAAACCGAATTTTAAGATGAGATCCAGAGAAAACATTTTCGAAAATAAAATAAATTCCTAAAAACTTTATTAATTAAAATTCGGACTTGTTAAATTGCTTCCAAATATTTTTTGCTCACCGATACCATCAAAAATGACTTAAAATTGATTTTAGGGGCTGATAAAATGCCAGTTGGGAAAGCAGATCCAGATATATCAATTTGGAAAATTAAATCACTCTTAAAAAAATTGGAATGAAATTTCCTGCTTAAAATTTCTCTTCTAGATTTAATACTGATAAACTCCTATCCTCAGCGAGTCTTAGTTTATTTAAGTGGTTGATTCAACCGAATTTCCAGATGAGATCCAGAGATCGAGATTTTTTTTTGCTCATCGATACCATCAAAATTACTTAAAATTGATTTTAGTGGCTAATTAAATGCCAGTTTGGAAATCATATACAGTTATAGCAAGTTCGAAAATAGAATAATTAAACAAAAAAAATTGAAATGAAAATATAGGCCTGAAATTTCTCTTCTAGAATTAATACTGATACAATTTTATCACCAGCGAGTCTTTAATTTATTTAAGTAGTTGATCAAACCAAAATTTGGGGACAGGTCCAGAGAAACCATATTCGAAAAACGTCTTAAAATTGATTTTAGGGGCTGATCAAATGCCATTTTGAAAATCAGATGCAGATATAGCAATTTCGAAAATAAAATAATTGTAAAAAGACTCTAATTTAATTTAATGGTTGATCAAATCAAATTTTGAGATGAGGGCGAGAGAAAACATTTTCTGAAATCAAAATAATCCCTCAAAATTTTATTAATTAAACTCCGGGCAAGTTAAATTGCTTAGAGACATCTTTTTGATACCCTTATATACCATCGAAATGATTAAGATTATTAATTTTATGCTGATCAATCCCCTGTCTTGTGATAAGGTCCAGAGATAAAGATTTTTCAACAATGTTTATTGAAACACACCAAGCCGAAATGCACTAATTCCATCTGCATTTCCTGATGTGTATTTCTTCTAGGATCGACATGTGAAAAAAAAACAATGGTAATCTATTATTAAATTCAGAAATAATGTGTAACTTATTAAACTGATTATAAATTAATGATTGTTAAATTTAGAATAAATAATCATTATTTAAATTATTACTGCCGACACTGTCAGTAATAAACATACAAAACCACAAAACATTTCTTTAATAAAGAATAATCAATCTAAAGTATAATAAACATGCCGGGCCGATCTGTCATTACTTCGAGGTTATGTTCAGATTCACGTGTTTATCCTAATCGCTGTAAGTAAATGTAGGTAATCTCGATTTAATGTTTACGCATTTAATATTTTATTTACTTTATTTAATACATATCCAATAAGCGTTAAACACAATTCACTCTTAGCCCACTGGAAGCACAGAATATTATTACCATTTTATAGTATTTGTCACTCAGCAGACATTTCATAATGTTATTGGCACAGAAAAAAATTGACCTTTACTTCTCAGTTCACAAGTGTCACTTCGTTATTAATTAAACGCTTTTATTATTTGTAATTACTATGTAACATAACCTATACTGTTTTGAAACTTGTATTCATTTGAAGTTTCGAACGCAAACATGGAAACTATGATGAACTTGATCCGAAGATGCACGGACTTGACCCAATGCCCGATCCGAATGCAACTTCAAAGACGCGAAATATGAAAATACCCCTGTACAATGGCTTCTTCCCTGCTACTGTGCAATTTTGGTAGCATCAAGTTCGCCATGTATGAAAGCCCCAGCGTGTC
>NC_046665.1:45203175-45207116 GCF_010883055.1 Belonocnema kinseyi
ATAAAAATTAAATAAACAAAAAAATAAAAAATCTACTCTCACCATTTTCTGAAAAATTTAGTTCTGAATTTTTCAAAAAAAAAGTTCTAAAATCGGTGCATATTTGCGTTCTAAATGTCATTTTGAACCTCGTTTTCCGATTTCACCCCACTGTGCGCCTCGAAGACACGAAAAGTGGCCCAAATATGACAATTTGTTCCAAAACAGCCTAGCCTTAGAGCAGTGGTCGGCAAACTTTTTGCTTCATTTTCAGGGATGGTCAGGCTCCACCAGACTTCATTTTTTCTACTACTTTTCGATCTATTCATGTACCTAAGTGTATGTGAGCTTACTCCAGGTTAGCTAAAACCTGTAAATCGGAAAAACGAATGGATTTTGTTGACTGGTTAGAGTCAGTGACTTAGACAAAAATCTTGTAAAAGTCAGGAATTTGTTATTTAAATAATTATCTATGATAATAAGTTAGATAATTTAATTTTTTCAATTAAAATTTTTTTATTCAGTATATAAAAGATTGTATATTAAAAATTTTCCAAAAGATTGTATTATTTTATAGGCCAGTGAAAATAAAGAAATCGCCAGAGTAAGCTTAATTAGAGTCATAATTTGTGTTTGATATATCAACTACACTGAAACTTTGATATTGGGTCGATTTTGGGACTGGCCTTGATGGCCTTGATTTTTTGTTTGAAAATTCAACTATTTGCTTAAATATTCCTTTTTTTACGGAAATTTGTGCTCAGATAAAAATTAAGGCATTTCGTAGAAAATTTATTTTTATATAAAAAATCAACTATTTGAGTTAAAAAATGCTTCTTTTTAGTTGAAAATTTGTCTTTTTTGGTAGAAAATTAATATTCTAGGTTAAAAACTCTCCTCTTGCTTGAAACTTTATTTCTGTCGTTGTAAATTGAAATATTTGATTTTTGATGGAAATTTTTTTAAATTGAAAATTGGAATTTTCCGTAGAAAATTAATATTCTAAGTGAAAAAGTTAGCTTTCTAAATGAAACTTCAATTCATTCGTTGAAAATTCAACTACTTTGTTGAAAATTCTTTGTATTTTTTTCATTGATAATTGATTTTTTTCAACTGAAAATTTTACTATATTATCGAAAATTAATTTCTTTCTCAAACCATAAATTATTTAACTGAAAATTTAACAATTTATTTTTTCAGTGGGAAATTAAACTTTATGTTGATACTTATTATTTTGGATTGACAATTAATTTATTTTGTTGTAACTTGATTTTTTTGGTTAAATATCTACCAATTTAATTAAAAATCTATTTTTCTGATAGAAAATTTAACGACTTTGCTGAAAATTCGATTTTCTTCTTGGATCCAAAATTAATATTTACTTACTCAGGGATTTGGTTCCAAATTTATTTATTTACTTGAAAACATTCTGGGTTAAGAATTTAACTTTTTGAATGAAACTTGGTTCATTTGGTTGAAAATTTAAATATTTAATTATTGATTACAGAGAGCTGAAGATTTATCTTTTTTAGTAGAAAACTAAATTTTTTGGTTGATACTTAATCTCTTGTATTAAGAATGCCTCTATTTGATTCGAACTTCATTTTTTTTTGGTTAAATAATTACCGTTTTAGTTAGAAATTCATTCCTTTAGTTGCAAATTTAACTACCTTTTCTGAGCCAAGCTCGCAGGTACTGCCCTGAAAGTAGGTCGTAGGGCAGCCAGGGCAAGAGCGTGCCGACCACTGGTCTAGGCTTAGTGGAGCAGGTAGGTGGCAATGAATTGAATACTGCCCCATTTAACTACCTTTATTATTCAAACGGGGACAGTGGTCCCTTAAGATACATAAATTTTCCATCCATTATTATGCTTAATCAGTGGAAAAACCACACTCACAGTATAATCATTATTTACGGCCTTCTTAAAGTAAAACTACACAGTAGACATCTGTATATATCTTATATCACAAAAGATTTACTTCTGAAGATTATAATTTTGTTTAAGTTGGGTTTTGGGGAATTTTTCACCTGATCATAAAATTAAATTTTCGTTCAAGTAGAGTATTAGGGAATTTTTAATTTCTCCAGGAAATGCTCATGTTTTGCAATAGAAACATTGAATAGGTTTTAAGAATTTGAAAGATCACATGTTGGGTGAGATAGTTGTAAATTCGTTAAACAAATATTGTTGTAAACAAGTTGTATGTAGAGGTGGTGCAAGCCTCATGGAGTTTGACACGTATTTCCAATAACTAAAAAACCGTTTTTTAAAATCATTTAAGTCGGATTCGTAAAATTTGGGAAATTCTCTGTAATATTAATTATTTTTTCGATAATGAAAGATTAAGCAAATTAATCTATTTTATAAGTAGATATTGCAAAAATGGTATAAATGTACATGTTTTCTAAAATGTATAATAACTTTAGAGATAATCAACATTTTTCAATGTTCGTGGGTTCATTTTAAAGCTAATTTTTCACCGTATCACAGCAGCTAATAGTATAAATCTTTAAAAGTTTCTTACGACATTGCAAGAAGTTGAATTAGCAATAACAAATTTGCGAAAATTGCAAATGTTTTTTTTTCCGTAACAAAACATTTTTGTAGAATAGATGAAACATATAATCATGACATTTGTATGTAAGTTTAAAAATATTTAAAGTTGTTTATGTTTTGTTCAGAACTGCAGATAAGATTTTTTCAAAAGTTTCTAGTTTTTTTGTTACAACTTCAAGCTCTTGCAATTTCATAAGAAAATTCTCAAGAATTCTACTCATAGGTTGCTGTAAGACGGTGGAAAAAAAGCTACACAATTCTCCCAATAATATTGAAAAGTGTTGATTATTTCGAAATTTATTAAGGTTATTAAACATCAAAAGAGGGTTGTAAACAATATAAATATGTTTAAACTGTCATGTTTCGTAACTTTTATATTATTATTTCACTCAAAAAGTGGAAAAAAACTAGGGGCATGAGATATGACAGGTAATTAACGAAGTGGAGTAAACGTCAGTAGATTAATTACGACTCGGGTAAACTCACCCCCGGGTAGAAATTATAACTTGGTTCGTAAGAGGCCCTGTCTAGATTTCCTATTTTCTCCCGAGGCCCTAAAGTGGCAATCTATCGAGGGCGCAAACGAAAGCGTCACGCTCAGCTAGCCAGGTTATCAGTAGGCAACCCAATAAGGACCTATTAATAGGGTCTTTATAGAATCAAGATAGTCCCTCACACATTATTATTCAAAAGCATATGCTATTGTTTTTTATTTTGTTGATTCAAATAAAATATTATTAAAATATTAAAAAATGATCATGCTTTAAATTCTGAAGTGTGATGCTATGGTTACAGTAGTATTAAAGTTTGACCCAGAAAACAACTGAAGGTATCGTAAATCAGTAAACAACCGTTACGACTGACTGACAACTAGATATCTAATATGGAATATTTTAGAATGGAAATAAATTTTACAAACTGCAAAAATTCCAATTTAAACATTGTTTTTACCCCCTCCACTCTGACTCGAAAAATCCATTGAAAATGATTTATAAAATTGGAAACTATAGCTAGAACGAACTAATCGTCCCAGAAAAAAACTGAAGGTTTCGTTGAAGGCCTCTCATCCACATCTCTAGGTGATTTTTGAATCATTAAAAAAAATTATTATTTAAACAATGATATTGTTTATAAAACTTATAATTTGTTTCAACAATCAGTGAACAACAATTCAAACTGACTGATACTAGATATATAATATGGAATATTTTAGAATAGAAATAAATTTTGCAAAATTAAAAAATTATAGTTCCCCATTTTAATGATCATTTTCAATGGATTTTTCGAGTCAGAGTGGAGGTGCTAAAAACAATGTTTAAATTGGAATTTTTGCATTTTGAAAAATTTATTTCCATTCTAAAATATTTCATATTAGATATCTAGTTGTCAGTCAGTTGGAATTGTT
>NC_046665.1:45207216-45211751 GCF_010883055.1 Belonocnema kinseyi
TTTTGTCTAGAAGATAAAAAATGAAATTAGAAAAATCGACATTTTTTTCGATGTTTGCATTAAAATAAAAATTAAATAAACAAAAAAATAAAAAATGTACTCGCACCATTTTCTGAAAAATTTAGTTCTGAATTATTCAAAAAAGAAAAATCTAAAATCGGTGCATAATTGCGTTCTAAATGTCATTTTGAACCTCGTTTTCCGATTTCACCCCACTTTGGGGCGTGGCGCGGTCAAGCAATTTCATTCAGCACCTAGAATCCTAAAACCTAATCTGCTTCAGGAGGACGACTGAAAATTCTACAAAAATAAAATATTCCAAATAGAAAATGTAGTAATTAGAAAATTACAGTATCAGATACTATGTTATTTCAGAAATTATATCACGTAAATTTTATACTGTGCTTCTTTTTCAAATTCAGTAATATCATAATCTGTATAGGAAGTTTAATTATTTAGGAATTTTTAAATTGGAGAATTTTAAATTGCCGTCAATTTTCTAATTCCTGGAATTCAAAATTTTTTTTTAATTAACAAAAGTTCAAACTTTGCATTATTTTTCGAGTGTTTTGGTAGAAAAAAACAATTTTTTACCGAAATCTACGGAAAGATAAATTGATTAATAATCACTTTTATTTTATTGATATTAAAACTGTAGTTTTGAATATAATTGAATTTCGAGAGAAGCCCGCCAAATAGAAAAGTATATCAATCAACAGTAAATAATCAAAAGTGCAAATATTGCATTATTTTTCGAGTGTTTTGGTAGAAAAAGCACTTTTTTACCGAAATCTACGGAAAGATAAATTGATTAATAATCACTTTTATTTTATTGATATTAAAACTATAGTTTCGAATATAATTTAGTTTCGAGAGAAGCCCGCCAAATAGAAAAGTATGTCAATCAACATTAAATAAACAAAAGTGCAAATTTTTCATTACTTTTCTAGTGTTTGGGTAGAAAAAAAACTTTTTTTTACCGAAATCTACCAAGAGATCAATTGCTCAATAATCACTTTTATTTTATTTAAATACTAAAAGTGTAATTTCGGATATAATTTGATTTCGAAAGAAGCCCGCCTTATCAATATATTTAGCAGTCAACATTAAATAATCGAAATTTCAATTTTTGTATTATTTTTCAAGAGGTTTGGCAGAAAGAAAACCTTTCTGAAAGAATCTCACATTATTTGATCTGGAATAAATGGGGTTATAAGCAAGGGCTTCGTCTCGATCTGAGGTATACGCAGGTATAAGTTCTCCAATGTTACCGACATTGCAGTTTTCGCAAGGATAGTCTCAAGCCAAGAATAGATCAGTAGTGACCACTGGAGGTAAAGCCGGGAAGTAAAAAACCGGTTTACCGCAGAATTTTTCCTGGTTTATTTTACTTTGTCTTCAGCAAAACCTTGTTTAAATAAATGAATAATTTAATCTTTTTTCATTGATATTATGGTTATTAGTACTTTCCGCATGGCGGGCTTCTCTCATTTTTAACATAAAAAATTTTCGGAATTCGATAATCTCAGATTTTGTTAATAAAAATGTTTGAAAATGAAAAAAGTTAATTTTGAAGAGAAGCCCGCAATAGATTTCGATATACTTTTAGCAGTGATAAAACAAAATTTGAATTAATGCATTATTTTGCGAGTGGTTTTGCTGAAACTATTTGGAGGAAGTTACCGTTTCACCTTAACAGAATATTTTGGGTACAATCGTTGCAACTCCCTTATAAGGTCTCGATAGCTCTCTTTCTTTTCATTCTCCTTGGCTATGATGTTTTTATCAGTTGGTGCCGAAAATTCGATAAGGAACATGGTTCGCTTCTCGAAGTCAAGAAGAACCATGTCAGGCCTCGAGTGAGCAACAGAAACAATTGTCGAGAATATAAAGTTCCAGTATATGCGTTACTTCCCATTCTCGAGAATTGACTCGATTTACCTAGGAGCGTTTAGAGGAGTGATATTAAGGTTAATGCTGTAAGAGTTACAGAGATGGTAATAAAGCACTCTTAGTGCCGCATTGTGCCTTTGGATGTAGGTCGTTCCCGCATGAGTTTGATAACTAGATAGTATGTGTCCTAAATACTCGGGATGTGCATGACACGCCCTGCAGGTATCATCGGGAATGTCTTGGCTCAAAATGTGACAAGGGTATGTTAAGGTGGAAATGACACCGTCTTGGCATGCCAAACATGAAAACCTCACCAGACTTCAATCCGATCGATTTAAGGAAAGCAAACGTTAGCTCACACGACATTAACTGATCCTTCACATTTCTGTGAAAGATACCGTGCATCCTCTTATCGAGGAGCTGTTCACGAATTTTTTCTTTTGTGCTTTCTTAATCCGGGCTTTCAGGAGTGAGTATTCGAGATAGATAACATTTAATACATTTTGCACCCCTAATACTGAAGTCAAGTCCGAGTGTTTCAGCAGCCTCCTCCGCTGCTTTGTACAGAAATGCTCCTTTGCCCACTTCTTCGTGATTCCCGACCGTTTTAAGAAGAGGGTCGCTTCCATTTCCGACTCTATCGGCTGTACCCAGAATAATTCTGTTGTAAAGATATTCAAGACTCAATATTCCGCGACCACCTTGACGGTGTGCGATGTACAGTCGCGGAACAGAAGACTTAAGGTGGATGCTTTTGTTCATGTGCATAACTTTTCTTGTCCCGATATCAAGGGATCTGAGTTCGTTCTTCGTCCATGGAACTACTCCAAATGAATAAAGTACTACCGGGACGGCAAACATGTTCTTTGCAGATACTTTGTTCCTCGCTGACAGTTCGGAAGACCAAATTTGCCGGTTGAGAGGTTTGTGTCTGCTTCGGAGAGTATCCTTTATGGCACGCCCAAGTACGTATAAGTCTATCCAGCGCAAAGGTGTCGTATAGCGCTTCTATTAACAAGCTCAGGATCTTCAGTAATATCAATAAGTTTTCCTCGCTTCAAATAAACCTTGGCGCATTTGTCTAACCCAAATTTCATTCCAATATCCTTAGTATATCGTTCGACAATCCCTAGAGCTAGATGCAGTTGTTAAGATGCAGTTGTTAAGTGTGTGGTAACGGGTCCGGAGTTCGCACGCGAACTTTCGTACCTTGGCGGTAAAATTCCTACCAGACGTGATGTAGTAAATCACACACTGAATGCGACACGCGTACTCTCTTGCCCAGTCTATCTTTATGGCAAGTTAATGCATTTGCCTTTTGGCATTTGCGTCATAAAGCATCGCTCTTCCTATATTGGATTCGTGCCCGCGGTTGGTCTTAGTGTCGCCTCTCTTTCTCTGTTGCTGGCTTGTTCTAGCTGTGGTAGAGTAGGCGTTTCGCTTACATAGCCCCATTTTCGGAGTAGTTTGTTTTTCATTTTTTTAAATCTTAATTCGTTATCGAATTTTGGCACTAGCTGACAAAAACATCATAGTCAAGGATTAGGTTGCAACGATTGTACCCGGAATATTCTGTTAAACTAATCATCCTTATCATCGGCTCTCTTGGAGGTTCCAAGCTTTCACTTGCTAATGACCTAAAAAGCATCCCTGCATGTCAACAATATGCTAGAACACTTGCGGGAAAAATGCAGAAGGCGGTTGTCCTTGGATCGCTCCGTGTTCTCAGGGTGCACAAAACTTTTGCCGGATCGTCGTATTGATTCCGTTACAGATTGTAACCACCTATCTCACGGTCATGAGACGTTGTTGTGGCTGAAATTTTACCGCGATTTCGCTGGGAGTAGGTGCAATTTTTTAGATTAGCACCCGCTAGTTAGCGCTATTTAGCTATTTAGCACCATTTTCGAAAAACTCTGGAACCCTTTAGTCTTGATCAATTTTGATTCACGAGGTCGCATTTTTCTTTATTACTCCAACTTTAATTTAAAAATGTGTCCTAATTCTTTTATGCAATTGCAGCGTGTGTACGTAGCATTAAGTACTTGCAATTTTTCGAAAAAATGATGGAATTTTTCGGATTTCACTTTAACGTGAATTGGATAATGTAGAGGATTTACGTCGTCTCAATTTGTTCGTCTTGATACCAGCTTTCACCCCGTTTTCAGATTTTTTATTTCATCCACTACAAGCTGAGATATGCGAATTTTAAAATAGCACTTTTTCGAAAATAGCTCATATTGATATAAGATCTTTTTTATGACAGCATCGATTTTTACGAAAATTGCACAAAATAATCTTCAAACATCCCTAAACAAAACACAAAAATACCTGGAAGGTATTTGGGCCTCGTTCCGCAGATCTGATTATTTTTTGGTGATTTAACTGTGTTGCGTCGCAAGCTAGCTGCCGCTCGACCGGCATATTAGTGCGGTGGCACCACGTAATGGGCTCATTTTCACCTGTTCTCCAAATCAAACCTCGAAATTCAAAGTACATGCACATTTAATTATATGTTTCGTCTCTCAGGTTTGTACTTTAAGACTTACAGTCTGTCAAGTTAAAGCGTGGGTGGCTTTACTCGCAGTCGGTAAGGTGTATCGACATGATTTTGGTGTCAAAATATTAAGAAGAGCTCCCTC
>NC_046665.1:45211851-45229188 GCF_010883055.1 Belonocnema kinseyi
CAAAAAGCATGAAAGAGGGAGCTCTTCTTAATATTTTGACACCAAAATCATGTCGATACACCTTACCGACTGCGAGTAAAGCCACCCACGCTTTAACTTGTCGCGTTACTTCATTTGCGCGAAACTAGTCGCGCGAATAGAAATTCTTACGGGTTTCCTACGGGGCCTCTGGAGATAAGCGACCAGGTAAATTTTCATTTCGTAGTATGTAATCAGTCCAGTTTGAACGTCTGCTGCAGTAGGTTGTACAGTAGTCATGGCAGCATGCATCAATTAATAATTAATCTTCTCGAGGAAGAAGAAGAAGAATAGGAAGTACACCTCATGCTTTTATGGAGTGAGACAAGTCGAAGTGAAATTTGAGAACTTTTTTTAAACAGGGAATCGGAGGGATTTAAGAAAATTGTAATCGAGCGGCATCTTTATAGTGATAACACGGTGTTCCAAACATTTTTCCGCGGTAAAATCAGCCAGTTCAATGATATTGGTTGAAGATCTTCAGATAATAACAAAGTATGCATCAAATTCTTGTAAAAAATATTAATGATTTTTCTTTGAAATAAATAATTTAAAGAAATATTTAACAAGATTTCAAAACAAATTTTGATGTATAAATAACAAGTGAACAATTCATAATTTTTATCTTCTAGTTTAAGAATTGATTAAAATTATACAATTTAACAAAAAATTTAATTAGTTGCTTCATTCCTCAAATAAGAGCATTGAAAATTATAGCGTGGATTGTTTTTAATCTTCGATCTATACAATTTATGAAAGTTCGAATTGTTTTATTTTGTAGTCTACCGATATTTATTTTAAAATTGGAAAATTAAAAATTATTCTTTGTTTTTTGTCAATTAATTTTAAGGGTATATTTAAAAATATTTAAATGTTCAATCAGAATTAAATAATTAGCAGAAAAGTAGCCTTGCGCAGAGAAAGTATTTAAAAAGTCTAAAATAAAAACACACTTTTGAATATTCAAGTCACGGCGGCTGGGCGGCTAGACTGCTTCTCGATCAGTCTAGTCGCCGCGATTTATAGCCGCCCTCGGGGACCCTACCGTCGCGCGTCGGGTTTCGCGCATTAGGAAAGGGCGCCATAAGATTGAGTGAGAAGCAGTCATAAACTGAAACGCCCGATTTGAGTAGCGCTGCTCCAGTCGCGCATACGGAAACCCACCTTACCGATAGAAATTTCTGAGTATATTCTAAAGATTCTCTAGGGTCAGAGATGCTCAGATAAATTCGCCGCAGGCACTCAGGTAGATATATTTAAGGGTCCAGGTAGCTCTTTTAAATGTTTTAAAGGCTTAAAAATGTCTTTTCTGAAATTGAAATAGAAATACGATCATAAATATCAAGCAGAGAGGCTGAAATTGAAATAAAAATTCGATCATAAATAACAAGCAGACAGGCTATATCAATAGAGTAGCCGACACTCAAGGGTCCTTTGTTAAACTTTCCGATTAAAATTTATAAGCGGATTTCTTTTAATTTCATAGTTAAAAGTCTAAA
This sequence comes from Belonocnema kinseyi, assembly GCF_010883055.1. Lineage (NCBI taxonomy): Eukaryota > Metazoa > Arthropoda > Insecta > Hymenoptera > Cynipidae > Belonocnema > Belonocnema kinseyi. The sequence goes on from NC_046665.1 coordinate 45,213,369, forward strand.
ACATAATAATTCGGAATTTACAGGTTCCGCTGATTTCAGATGTCTAACTTTTTTTTAAATGCTTAAAATTTGAATTAATACAACGTTTCTCGCAAATGGAATGAGATACGCCAAAAAAGAGAACATTTTTTGATTCAACTAGAAAATTGTGTATTAGTATAAAAGTTATAATTATAAATAAGTATAATGAGAAAATTCATCAATTAAAAAAAAAGTGTTAATGCTTTGAAGAGAAATTTAAAAAGGGAGAGTCAGGTTAGCGACGGCCAACTACTGTAAATAACTCTGCCCGCCCGGTGCGTGACGAATACAAAAGGAACATTATATTCCCATCACACCACCCTTCAAAGGACCACTAACAGGACCTTGAAAAGACCCAAATCTCCGAGACTATCTCAGAGACTACATCATTCAAATCGACTCTGCTTATAGACTCAAATGGGCCAGGCTATTTCGCTTGAGAATACTCAGATATTTCTATCGGTAGGGGACTACTTTCATGGGTGAGAATCAGCGACTCAGGCTATCTTGGTAAAGCTGAATGATTTTCAGATTTTCATTGTTTTTGGAATAATGTTGTCAATTTAAAAGTTAATGTGTTTAAAGTTTGTGCAGTTCAAAATACTTCGTAATGAAAATAAGTTCTCTAGTAGTTTGATTTCTATCTTGTGTTGAAAAAGTTTATGTTAAAAGTTCACTTTCAAGTTAAGAAATGATTTTGCGTGTCAGTGACTTTACTCAATGCTTTTCTATATTGGACATAGTTCTAAAAATCTAGTTATCTAATCTGAAATCAAAAATATTGAAATAAACAAGTGTATACTTAATAATGAATTTCCTTTTACGGAGTTTAATTAGTTTAAAATAAAATGTACACCTTTTTTTAAAGCGACAGTTCTAAAAACTTTCGATTTTATTATATATCTGATATTTCTAAGGTACTTTATTCAAAGCTTAACTACTTAGTAATTAAATGATTTTGCATAACAAAAAAAGCTATGTCTTTAAAATCAATTCCTTCAGAAACTCAAGTTTATCGTCAGTCAAGGCACGCCTTTTTTTTACAAAGTTTTCTAAACAATTGAAATTTTCTACCGAAAATTAAAGAAATGTACAACCAAAAAAATCTTGAAAATCGAAAACAGAACTCTGTTGATAATAGCACTTGAAGGCCTTGAATGTATAACATTAATTTGATTATCAAAAAATGCAATCAGAAGAATGTATACTGCTCAATTGATGATAACAGTTTATGTAAAATCTCTAGAAAAATGATGAGTACTACAGAAAATAATTTTTTTAATGAAAAATATATATAAATAAAAAAATATGAATGTTTCTGGATTCAAAAAATTTTTAAATGTTTAAAAACGCAAGAGTAAGGCTTTTCTTTATTTTAAATCTAATAAACAATTAAGTTTGTCTTTAATTATTCGTTGGATTGAAAAAAAAAAAGATTTCTTTCTAAGGATTTTATATTCTGTGTCGCCGTAGAATATACGTCATTGAATAAACTCTAATTATTTTATTCAAAACTATTATAAATTTTCAATTTTCTACTATTTGTTATGTACCAGTTTGTAACGTTACGAATTACAAGTTTTTATATACTGTCAGCGAGGAACAAAGTATCTGCAACGAACATGCTTGCGGTCCCGGTAGTACTCTTTTCATTTGTAGTGGTTCCATGGACGAAGAACGAACTCAGATCCCTTGATATCAGGACAAGAAAGGTTATGCACATGAACAAAAGTATGCATCTTAAGACTTCTGTTCCGCGACTGCACATCTCACGCCGTCAAGGTGATCGCGGAATATTGAGCCTTGAATGTCTTCACACCAGGATTATTCTGGGTACAGCACATAGAGTTGCAAATGGAAGAGACCCTCTTCTTAAAATGAATCGATTTCCAAAATAAGATAACCAAAAGCATATATAGAGCAACATGAAAGGACCGTATAATAAACAAAGATATAGAGGGCACCTGGATAAAGTTACGGGTTATCATTGTTAGATGTGTGATCGCATTGTTTGGTACCCCAGTCATAGGAAGAATGTCTGGTGATGCGTGGTGGAGTGATGAAATTCAGGCTGCCCAAAAAGCAAAGAGAGAAGCGTACAAGAGAACTTTGAATATCGCAGGTCTTAGCAATGAGGAAAGAAATACATGTAGAAATGATTATAGACGCGAAAACAGGTTACTCATACGATTAGTTAAGGAACGTAAAGATACAATTAGAACAGAAGAAGAGATGAAAATACAAAAAGACTTTGAAGGAAGCAAGAAACTGCTTTATAGAAAAATAAAAGGAAACAAAAGTACAGAATTTGTCAACATGAGAAATATTAGGGAGGAAATGGTATATGGTGCAGACGGAATACTAGAGGCTTTCAGAGACTATTTCAGAAGACAATTCGGAGATGAAGCTATAGAACCCCACAACTGCGATGGTGAAAACGATGCGTTAGAAATCTTAATTGAAAAAGCCTGTGTCACTGAGGTCAGGAATATAATTAAGAACTTGAAAAACGGTCCACGGAAGCTAGTACATACCACAGAGATTGTGCGAATTGGTAAATTTATGTTTCGAGATTGGCAACATCCCAGATGATTGGAAAAAAGCAATTATCGTACCAATATACAAAAGAAAGGGAGATAAAAGTGATTGCATCAATTACAGAGGGATTAGCTTATTAAGTACCGTAAGTAAAATATACTCAAAAATACTCATTCGTAGGGTAATGAAAATAACAGAAGTAAAGATTTGGGAAGTCCAAAGTAGGTTTATGCCAGGAAGGTCATGTGCGGATCAAATATTTAGCTTAGGGTAGATTACAGAAAAAAGTCTGAGAGTAGGAAAAAAAGTTTTCTGTGCATTTCTTAACCTAGAAAAACCTTTTGATAAGGTAGATAAAAATAAACTTTGGGGAGTGCTGAAAGAGTATGGAGCCAATGGATGGCTCCTACAAGCTATAAAAACAATATATACGGGTAGTAAAGCGAGTGCAAGGTTGAATGGGAAATTGAGTGACTGTTTCAATATTATTCAAATAGTTAGACAAGGATGCGTTATATATTCATGGTTATTTATATTATTTATGGACAAGTGTTTAAGAATGGCTCTTTTCGACGAAGAGGGTGTGGATCTTGAAACAGTAAAGGTACGTGGATTAGCATTTGCAGATAATAAGGTTGTTATGGCAGAGTCAATCGAAGACTTACAAAAAATGTTGGATAAACTGAATGCAAGCATGGAGAGCATGGGCCTCAAAAATAACGCAAACAAAACAACAACTATGGCGTTCGAAGGAAAGAGTGAGAAAACACTATGCATTATTTTATTAAATGATGAGAGAATTGAACAACTTGATAAGTTCGTATACCTTTGTAGTTTATTTACTAGGGACAGGAAGATAGATGAGGAATTATAGACACGCATAAATGAAGGTAAGAAGGTTATTGGTAGAGCAGTTCCCCTTATCAGATGTAAAAATATATCAAATAATGCTAAAATGACAATTATATATACCGACTGTACTATACAGTAGCGAGGCATGGACTTATCAAGAAAAAGATAAGAGTAAAATTAACGCAATTGACATGAGATTCATGCGCATAATATGCGGGAAAACTCTGATGGACAAAGTAATTAATGAGATAATTCTAAAAGAATGTGGTGCAGAAGAGACGCTAGTAGACACATGTGAAAGAAATCGGTTAAGATGGTTCGGGAATGTTGAGAGAATGCAAAATGAACGACTAACGAAACAAGTGTAACAAGGTAAAGTAAATGGTAGCGTGCCCAGAGGTAGACCGCGGAAGGAATGGTTAGAATGTGTAAATGAGACCCTAGTTAGAAGAGACATAATAAGTCACAGAAACACGAGAGCCTACATTAAAAAATGTATGGACATAAAAGAAGCTAGAAAAGTATGCCAGGAAAGGAAAGTATGACGGCAAATAGTTAATAAAAAGTAAATAAAGAGTGAATGACGGCTGTAACAAAAGACCTTGGCTACTAATGGACCCAAGTAGGGAACCTTACATAACGACTTTGTGAGGGTCTTCACTTGGGGTGATTGCTAGAGAGATTGATCAGCAACCTGGGTCGGAGCAGTGTTCCAGAACAAACGTGTTATTTACATAAATAACACGAGAATTCTGGATCAATCTGAAAATTCTCTATGCCTTCCCCACATTACTCCTTTCCCCACCGAGTGAGTCACGCCTACCCCGAAAGGGAAATGGCTTAATGGTAAAATAATAAAAAAAATTCTTATATTTACAGGACTGGTAAAATAAAACACATTTAAATATATTTTGCTTCCGATTCGAAATAAGAGCAATTTTGTGTTAATTAACTAAGATAAATTAGTTGCGTAAATAAGCAAAAATAAGTAATTAGCAATAAGTAGCTCTTCACGATAGAATTATTGCTTATATCAAATAATCGAATAAGTAAGATTTCACTGAGCTTTAGTTGCCGCACAGCTCTAAATGAGTGAGTAGAATTTCATTTTTAGTCAGTAAAATCTGACTTATTTCGATTGTAGAAGATGCCCGGTAAAATAAACTGATAATTTATGGACGCACAATGGAACAAAACTGTATTTCTTCGACAAATCTTACCCAAGAAAAACTGGCTACAATTTTTATTTGATTCGTAAATTTTACAAATACACCTTTCGGTCGATTTTACGATTTTTGTTTTTACGAAAAACTGTATACGATTTCTTTATAATAACTCCATAGTTTCATACACAGTTTGAACCCTGCTCATACGGATGAATTTAGGATTTTTTTATATTCGAACATGAATTTGGGGAATATTGTCTGTTCCACAGGTTCCATTCCAAGCAATTCTACTCTTGTACCAACATTTTCTTCCTTTTTTTTCAAAAAATAATGATTTTTTAGAAGAACGGAATATTACATGAAAGATCTATGTAATTTCTAAAATTCTAAAACTTTGATTTGATGCTTCTTTGTAAATTTCGATCGTATACTGAATTAAACGGAAATAACATTACATTTTCCGGGAGTGGGGAGGTTTGGCTTTCAAAATAAAATTTGCGGGTATTTTCAATATCATCTTCTTAATCAGCGAGACGAAATTGCCCGATATTTCCCACAATTTATGGTTAATTAGTATAACATTTTTAATTTTTTGAACTTTCGAGAACTGTCTTAGACTTTTCATTAGAAATTTAGAGTTAACACAACATTGTTCAATTCCGAAATATTGTAATTGTTTAACTATGTATGTTTTGCTTTAATTGTCCAGGCAGTAAAAATTTTATAAAATTGTAACGTGTTCATCTGTATTGCAAAAAGGAAACTAAAGATTAAAATTTCAGGGTTTAAAAATGAAAATCCAACGCTCAGAAATTTCAGTTAAAAATTAATAAGTTAATCGTTCAACTATTCTTTCAATTTGAAATATTTTAACTCTGAACACTTTATTCCGAACCGTTGCGAATTCTGAAAGCCTTGGCTCTTTCTAAGGTTATGTATACAAAACTCTTGTCAGTAAATTTCATATTTGAAAGAGGTAGTCTAGACTTCCGATGTCGGCAGTAGTAGTTTATTGTGACAATTCTTAAGTCACTTCACCTCACCCCCGCTCTCTCATCCTCGGGCACGGGGTAAAGTTAGCTCTAGAAGGGTTAAAGTCAGCTAGAGTATGGGATAAAGTCGAACAGGGTGTTTGGTAAGTTTAGTTAGAGTGCGGGTTAAAGTCGATTAATGTACAAGATAAAGTTATACAGGGTATGGCGTGAAGTTGAGTAGACTGCCGGCTAAAGTTGGGTAGGATAGGTGTATATATAGGCTGAGCTGTGCTGTAGCCAGACTTCGACCTTAAAGTAAAAGGGTGTTCAAAATGATACTGGAATTAATATTATTTTGATATGCAATAAAAATAATACTGAATTTAAGAGCATTTTGATGAACCGGAGTGATTGATAGACTTTTTGGGATGGTCCAGTGCATTTTGGAAATTTCATATAGGTGACCCAGAAATTGTGGGTACGTTTTTTCTTGTGTCTCTCAATCAAAAGGGTCTCTGATGACGATCTGAATCCTTAGTTTGCGCATGCGCAAAAATCGACCATTCTACCGCAATCTTGATTTAAATTTTTTATTTTCAGACGCCCATATCTCGCGTTCTAATTGATGCACAGCGAGCAAACTGAGATCTCTGGATTTGTAAGGACTTGTGTTTTTTCTTAGTTTATATAAAAAAATGATCCGATGCGCTAGAAAAAAGTTATTGACGTTGAAAGTCGAGAGAGCTCCGCAAACAATTTTTTCCGCTGCATTTTTTAGGCGTAGCTCTTTCTTAATAAATCTGAGACTAAAATTTACTGGAATGAAAAAGAAAGTAGACTCAATTCCAAGCATTTAAACAAAAAACCATCTCGATACGCTGCATTTCTATTTTTTAGTCATTGCTTAAGGTATTCTCATATAAACAAATAATGCATTTACCTCATTTAAGCTTTAAACATGCCTCCTACATCAATATTATGGTACAAAAGTCTATTTTAGGTGGGTTTCAAGTCAAAAAATAACGCCTCAAAAAAATTATCGGTATAATTTTTTTATTTTTCTCGATCCTTTTACTTTTGTTCTAAGCATTATCATAATTTTAGACTATGAGTTTACGATTCTTCATTTTCAACGTGGAAACATGGATATGAAATTTCAATAAGATTTTTCCAACAGTCGAGACTTATTTCTGATAAGTTGAAACATTAAAAAAATACTTTGACCAACTTTACAACAATTCTTACACTCAAAAATCCCCAGTATTCATAATTTATTTATAATAATCATACTCATAATAAAGATAAGTTCAGGCGGTTGTGAAACATAACTGATGTCATAATTTTGTACATTTTTGTACTTTTCATGCATGCTAAATGCATATTTTTTTATTTTTCTTTAAATTAAAAGAATTATGTATAAGAAATTTCGAGTTAATTCTGCGAAACGCACATTTGACGTTAAAATGTTAATATGTTCCATACTTTACAAGATATGCTGTGGGCAAATATGTACAAACATTAGCGAAGAAGTTGATAACATTGAAGAAGACGAAGAAGATGGTGACAACTTCCCAAAAATGGTACCATTACCTAGAACAACACCGAAAAAAAGAAAAGCGTAAACAAAGCGCAATACACTTAACATTAGGTGTGGCGTGAAAAAGAGTTGAAAAAGGTCGAGAAAAATAAAAATATTATACCGAGAATTTTTTTGAGGCGTTATTTTTTTTACTAAAACCCTACCTAAAATAGACCCTTGTACGTTAATATTAATGTAGGAGGCATGTTCGAAGCTTAAATGAAGCGAATGCATCATTTGTTCACATGACAGTGCTTTGAGGAATGAATAAAGAATAGAAAAACAGCGCTCTGCACGCGAAGTTTGAAGTCTCCAATTCGCATTCGAGACTTCAAACTCGCACGGGAAAAAACAAGGTAACATCGAGCGTGGATTGGCAAGCGAGAAATCATCGTATCGAAAACCTGAAAAAAGCAGCAAAAAAGATTTTTGCGGAGCTCTCTCGAGTTTCAACGGCAGTAACTTTTTTCGAACGCATCGGATGGTTTTTTTTATAAAGATTAGCCATAATATTGTAGACCCATGTTCTCTATGAATTCAAACCAAGATGGCTGACGTTCTTAGAGTACTTTAGCTCATATGCAAGCTTTTTATGGTTTCTAAATGTGCAGTGTGCTTAAAAAGTTAAAAAGATAACGAAATCTGATACTAGAAAATATCACCTGTTGAGTGTAGTTGTCACTTGCGTGTGGTTAGATAAGCTTGGTAGTTTATTATTATTATAAGATCAAATTGATCCAAATGGACAGATTTTTATGATCTCGAGAGCCAAATGATCGTTGGAGCAAAATGCTCTGCAGGAAAATTAATCCTTTTTTTCCAATGCTACCAAGAAAAGGATAAAAATGAAATGAACATGAAGAACATAAAATTGTTGAGTATGATGTGCGGTAAAACGCTGATGTGCAAAACGAGTGATAAGATAATCAGTAAAGAATGCAGTGAACGGGAGACACTAATTGACATATGTGAAAGTAATTCGTAAATATGGTTTAAGTATGTTGCGAAAATGAAAGAGGAGCGACCGACAAAAGAAATGTGTGAATGTAAAGTAAATGTCAGTGTGTCGGGCGGCAGGCCATGAAAAGAATAGTTATATTGTGTCAATGTGTCCTTATTCAAAGAGACATAAGAAGCGACAGAAACACAAGAGCTCACGTGAGAAAATGTATGGACGTGAACGAATCTAGAGGCGTATGCCAAGACAGAAAAGTGTGACAACAAATAGTTTATAAAAAAGTGTCTGGGGTGATTGACGCCTGAAACAAGAGTCTTTGGATACTAGTGGAACTCTAGGTTCAATTTGGTTTCTGAGAAGCTCTTCATATGCACGGGCATTGAGAGTACCAATCATGAAGAAAGGGCCTATCAATTTATCATTTAAGATACCGGCCCAGACATTAATCTTTTGTGGATATTGTGTGTGACTTTACAACATTCAATCAGGTTTTGTGTCGGACCAATATCTACAATTTTGTCTGTTAACTTCACCTTTTAAAGTGAAAGTAAATCTATCTGAAAATACTGTATTGTACAAGAAAACAGGGTCTCTATCAATTCTGTCCACCATAATTTCACAAAATTCAACCCGAAGATCAGGATCGTCTTCATTGAGCTCTTGTACCACATGAACTTTGCATGGATGGAAATGAATGCTTTTTAAAATATGTCACACTATCTGAGGAGCAACGTCAAGCTCAACGCTAGCTCGATGTAAACTAAGGTGTAGATTTTCAACAAATGCTTGGGCTATGTCCATCTGCATCTTCTCAGATCCTGCAGATATCGGCCGACCCATTCTCTGAAGGTACTTGATAGATCCATGATTCATAAAAAGCCTTACAGTTCTTTCAATTGTTGATTTTGAGACAGTATTTAACCCTTCTCCATTACGAAAAGTGCGATTGACAAGCAAACGAACTTGATCATAAGATCGAACTCGATCTCTCCAACCACGTATCATTAATACCGATACCCTCTCTCATTCCGAAAGTTTAGCTTGCCCCATAATAATCTTTTAACGAAAGATAGTAAGTATCTCGTACTCGTGTACGCTGTAAACAAGATCGATACAGAGCTCACCAATGAATTTCTCGTTGAAATTTAGTTCAGGAATTACACTGACCTCTTGGAAAACTTTGTTTATTTCAAATAACCTCTAACTGACCTTGAACGTTACAATTGACCTATGACGTGGGTACGTACCTGAACGTAGAATTTTCCGCTCTATCGATTGCAGATGTAAAAAGGGGGTTTTCATCTAAAAAAACAAAGTTGACCTTCAAAAATTCATGAAGGTCAACTTCAAGGTCAAAATAAAGTTCACTATTGAATTCTTCGTTGAAATTTACTTCAGGAATTATACCGACCTCTTGGAAAACTTTGTTAATTTCAAATAACCTCTAACTGACCTTAAACGTTACAATTGACCTATGACTTGGGTACATATCTAAACGTAGAATTTTCCGCTCTATAAATTGGAGAAGTAAAAGAAGGGGGTTTCTGATTATAAAAACAAATTTAACCTTTAAAAAGCCATGAAGGTCAACTTCAAGGACAAAATGAAGTTCACCATTAAATTCCTCGTGGAAATTTACTTCAGGAATTACACTGACCTCTTGGAAAACTTTGTTAATTTAAAATAACCTATAACTGACCTTGAACGTTACAATTGACCTATGATATGGATACGTACTTGAACGTAGAATTTTCCGCTCTATCAACTGCAGATGTAAAAAAAGGGGATTACCATTTAAAAAACAATGTTGACCTTCAAAAAGCCATGAAGGTCAACTTTAAGGTAAAAATAAATTTCACAATTCAATTCCTCGTTGAAATTTACTTTAAGAATGACCTTCACTTTTAAAAAAAATAATTTACCTAAGGAAATATCCAATCGTTCCGGGACTTTTTAGACATCCTGTATAACCAGTATACCGCGTCAAATTTGTTTAAAAACATTCTTTACGTTTCAACTAAGAGCGGTGAAACAATGACAGAAGTTTAGTCGTTTGGAAAACCCTTGGCGGAAGCGAATGAAATGTCCCAGAAACCGCCTCCCAAAACTTTATATGGTTCGCGCGCCCAGCTCTTTTCCCGACATTCTTCAGACCTTAACTAAGAGCTGTGTGTAATGGCAGAACTTTAGCATAATGAAACATCATCGTCAGAAGTGATTGAGTGGAAAATGTCAACTTAATTATAATACATGATTGTTCGCTAAACTTGCATGTTGAAGCTATCTTTATATATGCCATTACAATTATTTTCAAATTCTACTTCAATTTCAAAAAAATCATTACGATACGATTAAAACTCGCTGTAAAAGTCCAATTTTTTCTTGCGCACCCAATTTTAAGCCAGTCGCTCGGTTTTTGCCAGCCAGAGAGAGAATAACGCAACACTGCCTCCGCCTCGCCTCACGCTAGCTGACAAAAACTGACCGACTGGCTTAAAATTGTACGCGCAAGGATAAATTCGATTTTTACAGCGAGTTTTAATCGTATCTTGATGATTTTTTTTTAAATTAGGGTAGCTTTTACGAAAACTTTGATCTATTATAGGTTTCAAAATAACCATTATAATGATGTTTTTTTTTCTAAAGTCGATTTGTAACTAATTTTTGTTCTCTCGCTCCTCGTCACATCTACAGATTAAACATTTGTTGATGAAATTGGAAGACAATGCGACTCGTAACAATCCTTGTCTAAACAGAACCATTCACATAACCTACATTTGAATCCGCATAAAATTGTCTTATAGTTTTTTTTTACAATATCTCCACAGGAAGCTTTTATTTAATTAAACTTCGCTCGATGAACGAAGCGATCGAAGATTATGAGGAATTAGATTTGCAGTATTGTTTCCAAAAATTCATTTAAAAATTTGAAAAACTGTAGATGTGACGACAAGCGAAAAACCGAAAATTGATTACAAATCGACTTCAGAAAAAAACATAATTATCATGGTTATCTCAGAAACTATAATAGATACAATTTTTCGCTAAAGAAAAAAAGATGCACCATCTAATTTCCTATAAGAATGCATTCTTCGAATAGTCGGAAAGCAAAAAAAATTAATAAGGTGGCCACGTCAAATTTGTTTAAAAACAATGTTTAAGTTTCAACTAATCATAGTTTTCATGATTGCGTTCCGAACTTCAAATTGACACAAGTGTCATACAAATATAGGTTATGTTATGCAGTATTTACAAGTAATAAAAATGTTTAATTAATAATGAAGTGAGACATGTGAACTGAAAAGTAAACGTCAATTTTTTTCTGTGCCAATAAAATTATGGAATGGCTTCTGAGTGAAAAATACTATAAAAATAGTAAGAATATTTTGCGCTTTTAGCGGGCGAAGAGTGAATGGTGTTTAACGCTTATTTGCAGCATAAAAAGGTGTGTTATGAATAGACAGGATATGTTTAAAATAAAGTGAATAAAGTATTGCATGTGACGACTTGAAATTGACATAACCTACATTTACTTGCAGCGATCAGGGCAAAACTGTGAACCTGAACATAACCTCACAATAATGACAGACCGGCCCGGCATGTTTATTATACTTTCGATTGATGATTCTTTACAAAGGAAATGCTTTGTGGTTTTGTATGTTTATTACTGACAGTTTCGGCAGTAATATTTTTAAAAATAATTACTTATCAATAATTTAATAATAATTACTTATTAATCATTTTAACAAGAAATACATTATTTCTGAATGTAATAATTGATATTCAGTGTTTTTTCACACTGATCGATCTTAGACGAAATACACATCAGGACACATTTTGGGGAGTTTTTTTATTTAGGAAAATATTTTCTCTGGATGTCATCTTAAAATTGAATTTGATCAAGCATTGAAATAAGACTCGTTGATGATATGAGTAGATCAGGAATAAATTTATAAGCCAAATTTTAGGACAAAATTTTTATTACGTTTTTTCTTAAATTTTTCTATTTTTGTAATTGCAATATCTGGATCTGATTTCCTAATTGGCATTTGATCAACCCCTAAAATTAATCCTAATTTATATTGAATGTATAGATGTATTAAAAAAATCTAGAAGCAATTTAGCTTGCCTGAATTTTGTTTAATAAAATTTGTAAGGGGGTTTTTTTATTTTTTTAAATATTTTCTCTGGACCTCATCTCAAAATTTGGTTTAGTTAATCAATGAAATAAAATAAAGACTTTCTGATTATAGGAGTAGATCAGGAATAAATAATGAAGCGAAATTTTAGGCCGGAATTTGTATCCAAATTTTTTTGGAAATTATTCTATAATTATCTAATTTATTAGATCTCAAAACTAAATCAATAGGTAGATAAACGTTTAACTTTCGGCCGGCTGGCCTCAAAAATTCAACTTGCTTACACTTCCATTTTTTTGTAAAGAATTTTCTGACATTTATCTCTTACAAATACCATCTATCCACACCTTATAACTAATCCGCTCGCTTGTATATCCTAACCTTTCTCACTGCGTCTCGCCTCGCCCGCATGTCTCTCTTTCCTCGCTATGCCTCGCATTGCTGTTATCTGTCTCCGCGGCTAACGCCTAATACCGCTCTTTTGTCCCCCCTTTCATGCAACAATACCTCCATACTTATCCCACTCCTTTCCACCTCTTCACATTCCTCCAACCAATGCTCGACTTTTGCATCCTTCTTCCCGCACAATTCACAAATTCTCTTCTCTCAAGAAAGCCAGAACCTATTATAATTCTCCATGCAACCGCACCTCTTTTTCGCTATAAGTTCCTGACTTCCTTGCTCTCTTTTCTGACACAAATATTGCGCTCTTTACCTTGGCATAATCCACACTTCTTCTCCAAGCAACACTCTCTAACCAGCTTACTTTCCCACTCTTTCAAAAAATTCTCTTCATATTTACACGCTTGGCTCCCTGTTACAATCCCTAAACTTGTTCTTCCTGTTTCGCTTCTGACAATATAGTTTGGCGAATTCTTTGTCAACCCCAGTGTCCACTTTACATATCTCCCCTGAGACCTAATTACCTTCTCACAAACTCTTTCACCTCCTGCACCGCTTTTCCCTTCCACTTCCACTCCCCTTTCTTATCTCTCCTACATCCTTTCCTGAACACCATAACCTTCAAATTTTCCGCATTTAACTCTATCCTATTTTTGTCCAAGTATCTTCTCAACCTTTTCATCACCTCCTTCAAAGCCTCCTCGATCTTTACTAGCAGCACTATGTCATCTGCAAATGCGAGTGATCATATCCTGACTCCTCCTACCCTACCTCCTCCTAACACTATGGCCGCTAGCTTACTTTCCATATCCGCGATCAAAATTGCAAACATCTTTGTGCTACGTGGGAACTCTTGCCTCAACCCCCTATCCAACGAGAATCCCTCATAGATTCCCTCTCCTCTTCTCACCCTATCTTTCGTCGCCCGGTATACCTCCCTCACCCTCTTGATCAGGCCCCTCTTCACTCCCCACTCTTCAATTGCCTCCCACAACCTCCTCTTATCCACTGAAGAGAATGCGCCCTTTGGATATGCAAAAGACGCTTCCTTTCCTCTTTAGTTTAACGACCTCCTGTAGCATTCTTGGAAACTTTTTCTCTACCCTATCCCATATCTTTCTTTCTACCCACGTCTCTACCAGTCCAATCACATCAAATTTCTGAATATAACTCCAGAAATCCTCATTTTTGTTTTCTTTCTTTCTACCCACATCTCTACCAGACCAATCACATCAAATTCCTGAATATACCTCCAAAAATCCTCATCTTTCTTCATTAACCCTGCTACGTTCCAGTAAAGCACCTTTAACACTCCTCCACCCTGCTTTACTCCCACCAGCTACTTCCCACGAAACAAGTTCCCCTGCGCTTCCTTCAAAACCTCCTTCTCCTCGTCCCATACCCACATTCTCTCGTCTATTTTTATTTTTCGATACCCTTATCTTTTTCCTATCCGCTCTCTCCTTCTTTTTATTCCTACGCTCTGCCACTTTCTTTTCTATGATAATCTCCACCTTTTCCCAAATATATTGCTTCTCGCCTTCCTCCCTGTCCACTACTTCCATTCCCGACCTGTCATCCACCTTTTGCAGCCTTTTTTCCGCCCTTTCCTTCCACACCCTAATATCTTCTTCCATCTCCTTTATTTTATCCTCTTTTTCCTTCCCCGCCAACGCCAACTCCCTCTGCAATCCTTCTACTTTCCCCCTCATCTCTTTTACTTCATTTTCCCATTTCTCATCCCTTATCCTCAGGTCCTCTCTTATACTTTCCATCTACTCTATAGCGCCCCTTACTTCCTCCCTCAACCCTCTGATCCCGCCTATCAATACTTCAAGAGCCTTCCTCTCCGCCTGCTCCTCCATTTTTAGAGAGGGTGGCCTACGCGTTTGTATGCTTTTTTTAAAGTGACTCTCTAGCGCGCTATTCTCCGGACTCTCTTTGCTTTCCTTTTTCCTTTTCAAAAGGTCTCTTCCCTTGATGACACTGGACGCTCTCTTCCTTGCCTTATCGCTTCCTTCGCTCTGATTCTTCCCCCTCCCTGACGCGCCACTCGACAGCGCGCCACGCACAGCTGGCCATCGTGTCCTTCTGGAAATTTGGTCCCAATCTAATTCACTACCAGCACTGCCAGTACTCTCGCTGCCTACCTTTTTGCCTAATTTCACCCCTCATATCCCTTGCAGACACCCTTTTCTTACCCTTAACATCCCCCAGCAATAAGAGAACTACCCTTGTCCGCCTTGGAGGTCCAAACTCCTGAACACAAAACTACCCCGCTCCATTGCACACCTAACCTCACTTTCCCTATTTAGCCAAATTCCACCCACCGACTACAATGTAAATTAATTCCTATCTTCTAAATGTACCCCTCACAATCCTACTCACCTCCTATACTTCCACCATCACACTCCATTCACACCTTCTACACAAACTCCATAAACTTCTCACCGCCTGTTACTGCACACTTTCTCACTACCGCAACTACTATGCAAGTAAAAAAATTAAATTAATACATTATTGGTAGTTAATCAGAAAATAAAATCCTTTGAGTGTAATGCAAAGCTACTCGAAATGTTATTTTATTGTATTTGTTTAAGGTCTCGTTCAAATTTAATTTATGCTGTTAGAAATGAAGCCACCATTTCCGTATAGTTTATTTCAGATGTCATCTTTTCAATTGGATATTGACCTATATTCGTTATCGGTTGATCAAACCAAATGTTGAGATGACGTCCAAGGAAAATATTTTCTAAAATAAAAAAAACTCCCTAAGTCTAGGATCGAACTGTGAAAGAAAAAAACAATGGAAATGATTGATTATTTTCAGAAATAATGTGTCACTTATTAAAATTATTAATAAGTAATTATTGTTTAATTATTGATCAGTAGGTACTGTTTAAATTATTACTGCCGACACTGCCAGTAATAAACATACAAAACCAAAAAGCATTTATTTGTAAAGAATAATCAATCGAAAGTATAATAAACATGCCGAGTCGGTCTGTAATTATTTTGAAGTTGCCTGTAATATTTTATACACTTTATTTAAAACATATCCTGTCTTTTCATAACATACATTTAATGCTGAAAATAAGCAACTTAGCTGACCCGAAGAACTACAGGCCAATAACTTGTCTGAACACGCTTTATAAGATATTCACAGCTATCCTAAATGATAGGATTGTTCG
>NC_046665.1:45229288-45231134 GCF_010883055.1 Belonocnema kinseyi
AGACGGTGTCATTTCCACCTTAACATACCGTCGCCACATTTTGAGCCAAGACATTCCCGATGATAGCTGCAGGGCGTGCCATGCACACCCCGAGCATCTAGCACATAGAATGTCTAGTTGTGCAACTCATACGGGAACAACCTACATCCAAAGGCACGAAACCTCACTAACAGTGTTTTATTACCATCTCTGTTACTCTTACGGCATTAATCTTAACATCGCTTCGCTAAACGCGGCTAGGGAAATAGAGTCAATTTTCGAGAATGAGAAGTACCGCATATACTGGAACTTTATATGCTCGACAATTGTTTCTATTGCACACTAGAGGCCTGACATAGTTCTCCCTGAATTCGAGAAGCGCGCCATATTCGTTATTGAATTTTTGGCCAAACTGGTTAATAGCCTGAAAAGCATCTCTGCGTGTGAACAATATGCTAAAACACTTGCGGGAAAAAGACAGAAGACGGTCGTCCTTGGGTGGTTCCGTGTCCTCAGGGTGCACGGGATTTTTGCTGGATCGTCGTATTAATTCCGTCATAGACTGTAAGCTCATTTTCCTCGTAGGCTCAAGTAGGTATGAGTTAAATTTATTAAAGACATTTTTCGTTAAGAGTTGGATTTTTTGTAGTGGTAATTATAACTTTCCTAAAAGCTTGTACCATTTGGAAGTTTCTTGTCCTTCTATAAGGTTACTTTTATAAATTAAGAAACATTATTTGATTTTATGCATAAAAGTTTTATTGTTTCTACACAGTTATATATTTATTAGGGACAAAGAAAAAGATTATTCGCAATTAACTCGTGTAATTGTTCTATACTTACTATGGTGGTCTAGAAAATATCCTTAATTTTTCTTCTAAAATTGCTCGATGCCTAAAAATTGTTCCTTTTCTTGTAAAATGTCCACTGTATATTGGCAGAATTAAAGAAAATTTAAGTATCTCTTAAGCCCATGATTTGCACAAAATTTATTATGTTATTTCAGTGTCCGCTGTTAATGGATTTTTTTACTTTAGAATAGAAAAAGGGTGAAATGCATATGTACTGAAGTAAAATTATAAATTAATAGTGGAAATATAAGAAGCAATTTTGTGAAAAAATGGAATTGAGAGATCCCTAAATAATTTTTTAATAAATAATAACAATATTCAGGGGACGTTTTGACACCAAAAGGAACAATTTTAGGGCAAAAATTTCCGAAAAAAGCCTTTTTTGGAGCACGCTTCATTTATTCCTATTTTTACCAGTTTTAATAAATTTAGTTAACTATCATTTAACCAGTCACAAATGGAAAACGGAAGTTTTTTTAAGTATTATGTAATACTTTTTAACGGATGTAGGATCAGAATTGCTTTTAAGAATGTCATATTTAATACTTGAGTGGATCATTATTCAGGAAAATTATACCTTGGGAAAATCTGTAGATACCGGACAACAACCTGGAATTGTCAGGGAATTTTTTTCATAGAATTTGAGTAGACGCCCTGAGATAATTCTAAGGAGCATATTTTTTAATATTTGTATTGATATCTTTCTACATAAAAAATATCTGCAGAATACAGAATATCAATTTCCGCGATTCTTTGCCAAATGAGATAATAATTACTTTCACATTTTATCAAATAAAAAAAAACTGAAACTCCAGAACTGTCGCTTAATACAGAAACATATATTTTTTTAATTATTCTGTCTGTTAGTCTGTAGATTTTTAGTTTGTTAGTGTGATATCTTTTAAAAGAGTTTATAGCTTGGCTTGGCCTATGGTATATTTTCGAGTGCCTTAAACTAAAGGTCAAGTTCTTTAGCCAGCTTCTTTTGGATAAAAATTCAAAAAGTGAGCGCCTTT
>NC_046665.1:45231234-45235319 GCF_010883055.1 Belonocnema kinseyi
ATTTATCCTAATGATGAATCAGAACTTCAACTCCATGCAAAATACAGAAAAGACGAGAAGACAGAAATTCTGTATTTGAAAAAGATGATCGCAGTGTACTGCGCGCGATTTATAGATATAAGATAGGTTTATATATGCGAATAAGTATTAGTTTAATCTTCGTAAACAAACCCTCTCTAGCCAGCGAGCTACCAGCGGAGCGTATATACCATGGACATAGTAAGATGGCGGCTCTCCCCGCTCATGGAATTCTCCCCCCTCCCGTGGATTCAACCCCGCTCGACCAAGTTAGGATGGCATGCCTAGTCCCGTGATTCCTATGTTCATGGTATAGACACATCATATATTAAGAAGTATATGAAGTCCATGTCATATTGTGCATTCGTACACTTCTTTCCGCATTTCTTTTTGCCATGTGCCAGCTTGAAACACAACATCCCGTGACCCCCATTTTTCGTATAGTAGTTTAGAAAGATTGCAAGGCGTGCGTAACGAAATGTACACCATTCTGTTTCCCTTCTTTCAAAGCACTATACTAATCTTCGTTATTCGAATCAATTACAAAATTTAATACAGCGACTTAGAAATACTGTAATTTTTTATGTAAGAGTCTAAAATTCGTACGATTTATTCCAATCAAAGATATTAGTCCGCATTTTCATAGTCACTGTTCGACTTTTCTGACCGAACCTGAATTATCCCTAAATGCGTACACTTCATTTGAATTACGTATATGCGATAAAAGAAATATTATTATCCAAAATCTTTCCGTGCAATATATGTTTTGAAAGTTAAACAAAAATAACCGAAACGATAAAAGTTGCATACATTTAAGTTTAAAAAAATATGTTCTATGTAATTTATTTATTCTTGCACTCATACAGTTGCAAAACACTGAATATTATATATTAGAAGATAACAATTTCATTAACAATGGAATTAAATCATTCCTGCGAAATAACAATAGTTTACACAACCATTTTTGTTATTTTTCAAGCACTTATACAAACAAAAAGAAAAATGGATCATTGGTAAAACTTACACATTTTTGTTCGAATAATTTTAAGAGATGTATCAAATCACAGATCAAATCTGTCTTCCGTCAAGTTTGGTCGAAAGATATGCTTTCAGACCCTGGAAATAATATTTTATATTCAAAATTATAGAGGTTATGGATGGGTAGGAAAAGATGAAATGCATTTTCAACAAAACTAGAAGCCCTTACGCGCGCGACCCACTACTTTCATTGTAATTATTCTATTTGGAAATTAAGTTCATGAAAATACCACGATAATCATTTCGACTTTAATAACTTCTATTTATACATGACTTCGCATGGGTACCATATACGACGAAAGACCGGGTTGTGTACTCGAATTTTGAAAACCCGACTAGACTCAGGGGGTGGCTTTCTGCAGTTTTCCTCTCATCTGACCAAATGTTTAGGCGAATGCGAGTAATTCGAGTAAAATCGTAAGTAGCTGCATTGTAACTAAACCTTAGTAAAGAAAAACTGACCCTATTCGTTAGAAAATAGCCAAATTCTAAAATTTTATGAAACTTCTTTCAATAATTAATAATTATTAATACTAGTAAATTTAACAAATAACCTAGAAAAGAGGCATCACAAAGAAAATCTTAGTTAACTTCGTAAACAAATTTGAATAATACGCAACTCTCAATATGTTTATGAAAATTGTTTAAATGATTAATAATTATTATAAATTTACAAAGTAACGTAGAAAATGATCATCGAAAGACATTCTTAGTTCATTCCGTAAACAAATTATGCCTCTTCCTTGAAAAATAGCCAAGCATCAGAGAAAAAAATCACCGAAAAGATAATTTTAGTTAATTATGGTAATAAGTGAAGCCTACTTGTAAAAATAAAAGCAATCTCTTAATTTTTCAATTGAAATTCTTTCAATAATTAATAGTTCTTGTAAATTTACAAAGCAATCTAGAAAAGAGTCATCGCATGGACATTCCTAGTTGATTTCGAAAACAAATTCATTCGTAGAATAAAGGACAAACTTTTAATTTTTAAATTAAAATTTTTTAAATAATTAATAGTTCTTGTGAAGTTACAAACCAATATAGAAAAGAGTCACCGGACAGATATTCTTAGTCGACTCCGTAAACAAATTGATTTATACAAAAAGGGCAAATCCTTAATTTTTTATTAAAAATTGTTTAAATAATTAATAGTTCTTGTGAATTTATAAAGCAACATAGAAAAAATCTGTCCGCTATGTGGACACATTCTCCAAGCGTGCTGCTTGCGCAGCTCGCTTCGCTCGCTAGTTTGAGCGCGACTGTTGGTTCACGCGCTTCGCGCTCGATAATTTATTTATCTCGCGCTCTGCGCTCGGTCTTTGCATTACCCTCCACATTTGTGTACATACCACAATGCGAAAATTTCTACATTCTATGTTAAAAACTATTGCATCAAATGTCTATTACAATTTTTTTTGTGTGTACCTTGGTATCTAAATAACGAACTTAACCTTCATTTTGGGTACCTTCAGAAGTGTATCAAATGCGAACTCGATTGGACAAATCCTTCAAAAGTTAGCGTGGCTACAATATTCAGATAACCACACATACAGACATACAGACAGACACCGATGAAATTTTATGACTCTCGGATTCTGAGAGTGCCGAAACGTGAAGATCCGTTCAAAACCAAAGATCGAAAATTTGGACGATTAAATTACATTCTCAGGAATGAGAATGTAAAAAGTCATCGTATAGACATTATTAGTTTAGTTCGAAAACAAATTGATTTGTAGAATAAAGGCCAAACTTTGAATTTTTTGAGTAAAATTGTTTAAATAATTGATAGTGTCTGTAAATTTGCAAAGCAAAAACAAAAGAAAAAAAGCAAAAGAATAAAAAATAGACATTGTTAGTTAACTTCGTAAACAAATTGACTTGTATAAAAAAGGGCAAACTCTTAATTTTATAATTAAAATTGTTCAAATAATTAATATTTCTTGTAAATTTACAAAGGAACTTAGAAAAGATTCATCGGATAAGGTAAATGTCCCAATTTGGGCGAATGTAAAGATTTGTTTGGCGTATTTTGCTTGTAAATGTATTTTAAATCGTATGAATCGATTAAAGTTCCTAATTCTGCACAGTTTGAACATTTTTCATTAATACTTTGTCTGCTTTTCGAATTAAAATAACCATTTTTACTGAATAATAAAGAATATTCCATGCTTTCCCGATGAACCTTTTTGGGTGAATGCATTTTTCCTCTAACCCAGTTTGGGCGAATCAAATGTCCCAATTTGGGCGAATGACGCTATGTTATATTTCCTACAGTAGATAGATATAGCCATTAATACAAACTGACTTCCAATTTAATTTGTCACTAGGAATTTCATCATTTTCACGTAAAAATTTATCAACGTAATAAATCACGTAATTAAAAGAAAAATAATATTTTTCTCTTTTGAATTTTTAAATTTTCTATCTCATTGTCGTTGTAATCGTTTCCCGCACATTTTTATCAATTATTCAATACAAATGCATAACAAAAACAAGCATCATAACAGGAGAAAGCTTTCAGAGTTTAAATAGTGTGCTTGTTATCTTTAAAAAACTCCTAATTTTTCATGCAGCCGTGCTGTTTATAAAGACTCGCCCAAATTCCTCCAGCCGTTTTTTCCGCCCGTATTAAGACGGAAGGAAATATCCGAATTATAAATTAGTTTTCATTAATATTGAAGAACACATTCGTCAAGCTTAGGCTTAATACTTACTTTTTAATCAAAACATTCGCGCCACATAAATTTTGCAAATCTGTTGAAAAAAAACTACGCAGCCTGTCAACTTGCGAACTAATAAGCCGAGAGAAATGTTATGCTCGATCTGTCACAGAGGGCGACACGTGTTACTATATTGTAGGGATTGTGCACAGCGCTCATAGCGCCTATTACAACACTACAAACTGGCGGTTGTACCATGCGTAAGCGTAGTAGGGTTCTGCGTTATCCGTAGCTATGTAGCTCGAAGCGCACGAGCGAGTTTCACTCTCCATTCTCCCTACCCCTAGCTCCCGCCTTTTCTCAACCTTC
>NC_046665.1:45235419-45242381 GCF_010883055.1 Belonocnema kinseyi
CTATCTAAGGATGGTACTATAGAACGCCACCTCAAGGTAGGCCTAGTGGCGCCATCTCTTGGTCAGGCCGGAAACTTATCAATCCACCCTCGTATTAATTTTGTAATTAAGATTATTCAAATAATTAATAGTTCTTGTGAATTTACAAAGCAACTTAGAAAAGAGGCATCGAATGGACATTCCTAGTTGACTTCAAAAACAAATTGATTCTTAGGATAAAGGCCAAACTTTAAATTTTCCAAGTAAAGTTGTTTAAATAAATAATATTGTGTAAATTTGCAAAGCAAAAACAAAAGAATAAAAAAAGCAAAAGAATAAAAAGAAGATATTCTTAGTTAACTCCGCAAACAAATTGACTTGTAGAAAAAGAGCAATCTATTAATTTTGTAATTAAAATTGTTCTAATAATAATAGTTCTTGTAAATTTACAAAGCAACTTAGAAAAAAGACATCGAATGGACATTCCTAGTTGACTCCAAAAGCAAATTGATTCGTAGGATAAAGGCTAAACTTAAAATTTTTAAAGTAAAATTGGTTAAATAATTAATAGTGTGTAAATTTGCAAAGCAAAAACAAAAGAATATAAAAAATCAAAAGAATAAAAAAAGAAATTCTTAGTTAACTCCGTAAACAAATTGACATGTAGAAAAAGAGCAAACTATTAATTTTGTAATTAAAATTGTTTAAATAATTAAAAGTTCTCACAAATTAGGCAAACAATAGAGAAAAGAGTCACTGGATGGACATTCTTAGTAGACTCCGTAAACAAACTGACTTGTAGAAAAAAGGCCATACTCTTAATTTTTTAATTAAAATTGTTTAAGTAATTAAAAGTTCTTTTAAATTTGCAAAGCAATATAGAAACAAGTCATCGGATAGACATTCTTAGTTGACTACGTAAAAAAATTTACTTGCAAAACTTGTAGAAAAAAAAGGCACTTTTAGATTTTGATCGAAATTGTTCCAATGATTATTAGTTCTTGTAAATTTACGAAGCAACGTACAACAGAGTCACCGGAAAGACTTTTTTAGTTGACTCCGTAAACAAATCGACTTGTAGAAAAAGGCCAAACTCTTAATTTTTAATTAAAATTGTTTAAATAATTAATAGGTCTTGTAAATTTACAAAGCAGTCTAGAAAAGAGTCATCCGGTAGACATTCTTCGATGACTTATAAAACAAACTGATTCGCTGGATAAAGGCCAAACATTTAATTTTTTAAATAAAATTGTTTAAATAATTAACAATTCTTGGAAATTTGAAAAGCAATATAGAAAAAAGTCATCAGGTGCATATTCATAATTTAGATAGAACCCAAATTGATTCGTAAGATAAAGGCCAAACTTTAAATCTTTAGCTAACATTGTTTAAATAATTAATAATGTTTGCAAGTTTGCAAAGCAAAAACAAAAGAATAAAAAAAAGCAAAAGAATAAAAATTGACATTCTTAGTTAACTCCGCAAACAAATTTACTTGTAGATAAAGGTTCAAAAACTTTTAATCTTGTTATTAAAATTGTTTAAATAATTAATAGTTCTTGTAAATTTGCAAAGCAACATACAACAGATTCATCGGATAGACTTTCTTAGTTGACTCCATAAACAAATTGACTCGTAGAAAAAAGGGCAAACTCTTAATTTTTAAATTAAAATTGTTTAAATAATTATCAGTTCTTTTATAAAGCAACATAGAAAAGGGTGAGTTAACTCTATGAACAAATTCTCTCGTAGAAAAAAGTTAAACTCTTAATTTTAAATTAAAATTGTTTATATAATTAATAGTTCTTGTAAATTTACAACGCAACATAATGAGTTAAACTTATTCTTTAAAGAAGAGCCAGTTATGAAAATTATTTTAATAATTACACTGTTTAAAAATTAAATAAATGCTAAAATCCATAAATGAGCTCCACTCGAATTCGGCACGATCGCTGCAACTTAATCGCTAGGAATGTTTACATCCAATAATGTAAACAGATACCTCGAACGCGAGCTTGAACGTGCCTGTTTCAGTTTTCTATCACTCTATGGGAAGCTGCGACCTGCTTTCAACTATAGGATAATTTTATTAGAATTAAAGTTGAAAGTTGATGTTGAAAGACGAATTTTGAAGAAAAAAAAGTAATTATCAACCAACAGTTACATAAAAGGACTAAATAGATCAACTTTCCAGTAACAGAAACAAATTTTCCAAAAAATAGTTAAAGATTTAATTAAATAGTCACATTTTCAACATAAAAATACAAATTTTTCTGGCAAAAGTTGAACTTGTAGCAAAAAAGTTACTTGTCAAAAAGGTAGGATAAATTTTCAACCGCGAAAGGTAAATTTATAAAAAAATATAAAAATTTTTAAGCTAAAAAATCAAATGTTTTAGAAAAAAGTGAAATTTTTAATCGGCAAAGCTAAATTTTTAACGAGATAGTAAAATTCCCAACCAAAAAATTTAACTTTTAACATTCAAGAATAATTTTCTACAAAAAGACGACTTTT
Organism: Belonocnema kinseyi; assembly: GCF_010883055.1. Lineage (NCBI taxonomy): Eukaryota > Metazoa > Arthropoda > Insecta > Hymenoptera > Cynipidae > Belonocnema > Belonocnema kinseyi. The sequence continues at coordinate 45,237,913 of NC_046665.1, forward strand.
TTACAAAATATATGAATTTTCTATCAAATAATTCAATGTTCGCCTAAAAAGTTGTTCCTTCTACACACAAGATTAACTTTCTGCCCAAAAAGACGACTTGTCAACAAAATACATGAATTTTCTACCAAACAGTTAAATTTTTAATTTATAAAATGTACAGGATGAAGTTTTGACCAAAAAGTGAATAGTTAAATTTTCAGATAAAAACTCTGATAAAGAGAACTTTGTGAGAAATGAATTTTTTTAATTTGCTAAATTAAAAAAAATTAATTTGAATTTTAAAAAAAATGTTATTCAATTTTAAATAAAAAAAAAAAGAATTATCTACAAATAAGTTGAATTTCTAACACAAAACTATGATTTTTTTAAATAATAAAGTTTAATTTCCTAAAAAATTAATAATTAGAAAAAGATGAAATTTCTATATAACAGTAGAATTTTTAGCATCAAAATAAATTTAATCCAAATAATTGAATTTCCAACGAAGCATGTGACCGTTGTTATTTCAACCAAATAATTGCATTTTTAACAAAGAACCTTTTACTTTACCTTGATACGCTTGTTTCGTAAGTAGTTCAATTAGCATTCTCTCAACATGCCCGAACCTTCTTATCCGATTTTTCCCCCATGTGCCTACTAGCGTCTCTTCTGTACAACATTCTTTTAGAATTATCTCGTTAATTACTTTGTTCATCAGAGTTTTCCCGCATATTATGCGCATGAATATCATGTCAATTGCGTTAATTTTACTTTTATCTTTTTCTTGATAAGTCCATGTCTCGCCACCGTATAGTACAGTCGGTACAAACATGGAATTATGTATTGCCATTTTAGCTTTATTTGAAATATTTTTACTGCTGATAAGGGGGCCTGCTCTACCAATAACCTTCTTACCTTCGTTTATGCGTCATCTATGCGTCTTTTATACGCCGAAAAGAGCCATTCTTAAACACTTGTTCATAAATAATATAAATAACCATGAAGACATGACGCATCCTTGTCTATCTCCTTGAATAATATCGAAACAGTCACTCAATTTCCTATTCACACTGACACTCACTTTGCTACCCGAATATATTGTTTTTATAGCTTGTAGGAGCCATCCATTGACTCTATACTCTTTTAGGGCTTCCCAAAGTTTACTTCTATCTACCTTCTCAAAAGCTTTTTCAGGTCAACAAATGCGCAGAAAACTTTGTTTCCTACTCTCATACTTTTTTCTGTAATTGGCTTTAAGCTAAATATTTGATCCGTACGTGACCTTTCTGGCATAAACCCACTTTGACTTCCCAAATTTTTACTTCTGTTATTTTCATTACCCTACGAATAAGTATTTTTGATTATATCTTACTTACGGTACTCAATAAGCTAACCCCTCTGTAATTATTGCAGTTGCTTTTATCTCCTCTTCTTTTGTATATTGGTACGATAATCGCTTTTTTTTTATTCGCCTGGAAAATTCGCCGAATTGTCTCCTAAAATATTCTCTGAAAGCCTCTAGTTTTGCGTCTGCGTCATATACCATTTCGCCCTACTATTTCTCATGTTGACAAATTCTGTACTTTTGTTTCCTTTCATTTTTCTATAAAGCAGTTTCTTGCTTCCTTCAAAGTCGTTTTGTGTTTCCATCTCTTCTTCTGCTCTAATTATATCTTTAGGTTCCTTAACTAATCGTTTGAATATCTTGTTTTCGCGTCTATAATCATTTCTACGTCTATTTCTTTCCTCATTGCTAAGACCTACGATGTTCAAAGTTCTCCTGTACGCTTCTCTCTTTGCTGTTTGGGCAGTCTGAATTTCATCATTTCACCGCGCATCACCAGATATTCTTCCTACAACTGCGGTACCACACACTTCGATCGCATATCTAACAATGGTATCCCGCAACTTTGTCCAGGCGCCCTTTATATCTTTGATTTTTATACAGTCCTCCAATGTTGCCTTATCTATGTTTGGATTATCTTATTTTGGAAATCTATTCGCACATCCGGTTTCTGTAGATTCTTAATTATGATTCGCGTTTGTTTTGTTTTCTTGGTTCTCTTTTTTCTCCATTTCCAACCTAAGGTAATTTTTGAAATCAGGAGGTAATGGTCAGTATTGCATTCAGAAACCCTCATGACCCTTGTATCTTTGACTAACTCTGTTAGTCTTTCATCGGAAACAACAAAGTCAATTATACTGCGGCTATTTCCTTTAGATCACGTGTACATGTGGTTCATTTTATGCCTAAACCAAGTATTTGTAATAAACAGACCCCTTTCTAAGCGTAGACCAACTTATTTATCTCCGTTATAGTTTGTTCTCGGATCCCCAAAATTACCCAGTACTCTTTCTGTATTCTTATTTTGGATGCCCACCCATCCGTTCATGTCTCCAAGTAGAATTATCCTTTCCCCAAGTTCGCAAATATTTATTGTGTCATTTAAAGTGTCCCAGAAGGCTTCTTTTACTTCTGTGGGATCACTATCAACTGGCGCTTAGCATACTATGATAATTAGTCTTCTGCTTTCTACTTTCATTATAGCCCACAGCAGTTTGGGAGATACGAAATCATGGTTTTCGAAATGCTGCTTTGCTCTTTCATTCAAAATCAGACCTACTCCTTGTTTACCATGTGATTCCGTGTTTACTCCTGACCATATTTCAAATCCGCCTTTTAACACGCCGTTTTTTATGTCTTTAATTTCGCATCCCTTTTTCTTTGTTTCAGACACACATAAAATATCTAGTTTCCTCACGTCCATAGTTTCACGCAATTCTTTTACCTTGAGATCCTTCACCCCCCTCCCCCCCCCCCAGCATTCCAAACACCCAGTCTCCATTCGTCGCCGGAAATATGACCTTTAGATTTTCCGTGTGCAAGCCTTTTGTCAATTAAAGTTCCAGTCCTTTCCGAGGCTATTTTGTAGTTTGTATTATTCATTGTTTAGATTATACGCCCAACTATCAGCTTTATGCAATAAGCTTATTTTCTGAGTCGAAATCATGTCAAAGTTAAGTAGCAAATTGTCATATGGGGGGATTGTAGATATAACGTCACCCCCACCAAACTTCAGTTAATAAGCGAGCGTAGGGAGGGGCGGCAGAACTGGAACCGAGAGAGTCGTCTTGGGTTTGCGTTTTTGTTTTTATCCTGAGAAGGTTACCAGCCTTCAGCAGCGTTATAATATATAGGAGTTAATCCCGGTTCAGAATCTCAGCATTATTTTTATTTTGTAGGTTTAAAATTTTTTTATCGTAAAATTATAATAAATTGATGTGAATGACTTATCTTCAAGTACGTTTTCGGATTTCCTAGTATCTGCATAACGAAACACAATTTTAAGAAAGTACATATATTCCAAATTTAAAATTTTCTATTTGGCTTTTTCCCCAAACCCGAGATACATGACCGGCCTCTTTATAGAGTTTGCTGTGAAACCGGTGGAGAACGAATTAAATATCTAACAGCAATGGGTTTTGCGATCTTCTGTGTTTCTCTCGGCATATTTTGGAGAAAGTAATTAAATAATTAATAATGTTAAATAACTCAATTTTTACCTTTTTTAAATATTAATTTTCTTTGTTAACTTTCTCAATCATAAAATTATTCGGATTACAACGCATAATTCTAAAATATTGACTTTAAAAATTTTTCCTTGTAGGTCTTTTAAATTATCTGTTCAAAATTTTTAAACCATAAGGACGAATTTTCAACCAAGAAGATTAGTTTTCTATTAAAAAGACCATTTTTCAGAAAAATGAAGGAATTTTCAGACAAATAATTGATTTTCCAACTAAAAGAATGATTTTTTAATCAAAAATTTTAAAGCTAAATTTTTAGTAAAAAAATTAACAAACAAAAAAAGATACTTTTTAACAAAATAGTCGAGTTTTCAACGAAGGAGATGAATTTTCAAGTAGAATGATGAATTTTTTGACCAGAAAGACGAATTTTTAAAAAATACAGATTTTTCAGTCTAGAATGGAAAAATATTTATTCAAATTATGGAACTTAAAGGCAAGAAACTAAATTTCTTCTGTGAAGCCGTTGAATTTTTAACCCGAAAATATGAATTTTTTACTAAACAGTTAATTTTTAACTTAACACTTGCATTATAATCATTAAGTTTTAAGTTGAAAAAGTTATTTCTTAACCAAGAAATGTAGGTTTTCAAAGAGTAATGTAATAGTAGATATTTCTGCCAAAAAGTGTGTTAACTTTTAATCATAAAGAGTTAAATTTAACATAAAAATGTTATTTAGGAATAACTCGATTATCTGTTGGCTGCATTGGCAACTTTTCATGAGCTCCACGTAATTATATCCTGCTGGTTCCATATCCTGCAAAAGAACGGTAAAGGACAATAAATAATATTATAAATGGTCATTTTGGGGATCCAAGAACAAACTATAACGGAGATAAATTAGTTGGTATATGCTTAGAAAGGGGTCTGTTTATTACAAATACTTGGTTTAGACATAAA
>NC_046665.1:45242481-45268883 GCF_010883055.1 Belonocnema kinseyi
ATCTCTATCCCATCCACACACTACTCCTTTCCCCTGCCGAGTGAGTCACGCCTACCCCGAAAGGGAAATGGCTTAATGGTGTAATAATAATAATAATAAATTTATTTATTTTAAAAATAATTATAAGCGATTGATAAAATAATCACAGTAATATAACTTAAAAAATTGCATTATTAACATTCCCAATCACAGAGAATCACGGGAAATCACAGAAAATCACAGAGATAATTTCGAGAATCTCACACGCTCCGCAAAATGCAAACTCGCAGTAGGGATAAACGAAATAACCGCTTTGGTCGTTTGAGTTACTCCGTTGTGAAGTTTGCGCATTATTTGACCATGTCAGTATCGAATTGATTATTTTTGATAGTGAATTTGGCTAAACTAGAATGATACAAGTGACTAAAAACGAAATATTTAACTTAACCGTCCCCAAGTTTTGACTCGATGATCGTTGGTCAAAAGTTTGGCACTCTCGTATGGTCAAAAAGAGTGAAAACAGGATATTTAGCTTGACCATACTAGATTGTCGATTTGATAATCCCTGACACTAAGGCTGATTCTCTGCAGATTTGCTAATTTGAACATATAATAAGAATCTCTTTGACTTTAGAGAAAAAATGATTGATTGTACATGATACTTTCTGGAACGTCAAACTGACCATTTAAAATTTGATATTTAAAGTTTGCCTATCTATTTTTCTCTGTGCGAAAAATCAAATTTCTACTAATATCTTTAGTTGCTTAGTTTTCTGTGATTTAATTAATAGAATTTTACTAATTTATATATAATGTTCTTTAACAAATTTAATTTAATTTAAAGAAATAATTTTTTGTGTTAAAATGATAAGTTTGAAGAATTTATTTCTAAATTTTTTTCATTAGAACTGTATTTGAACTAGTAAATATGTTTTTTCAATAAGCAAACATTATATAGACATTTTTCTTTAATTCAAAGAAACAAGAAAAATTCATTATGAAAAATGAAAAAAGTTCTTATTTTGTTCAAAGGTACTTTAATTTATCATATTAAAAATTGAGTTCAATCAATGTCTCAATTTAAACCTTAAACAACTTTTTTCTCTTGGTGTAGATGAAAAATCATTTTTTTGAAAAAGAATGTGATTTATAAAATCCATTGTATTTTCAATTCGAGTTAAAGTTCTGGTCCAAGTGAATTTTATGCCTATTCACAAAAATTTGAAAAATATTTTTAATAGTTCTGTTTTCTAGTAGCGTGACCTCATTTGTGAACGTGGCATTGAAGATAAATGAAAATTAATCACACACGTGGAGCCAGGCAAGCTTTTAATTGACCTTGTGTTTAAGGTTACAGTCTCAAAATTCTCTGTACAGTACCCTCACACTTATCTAGAAAATCTGGGACTGGGATGCGCGTTAGGCGAGTTTCATCACTACATACAAAATCTTTCTCCCCTTGCACTTTACACTCATATCTGATTGGTTTAGAAAATTAAATCTATTTAAAAACTTTATGGCAAAATTTGATCAAAGCGAGTAGGGGAAGTCGCGATAAGTCGTAGTACGCGATAAGTGGGGAGTACTTTATATAAATGGCCCGAAATCAGTATCCCAACATCAGTTCGAAAATTCTTACCTCATGTAATTTCTGGTACAGTGTTATATGCGTCCGTGATGAAGTTTTTAATCCTGGCTTGTTTGGCACTTTTTCCCGGTGAGTATATATGGACAAATTTAAGTGCTTCATTTTTACATTCTCATCTGTAATGAGAAGGTATTAGTTTTATGCGAAAAATCATATCCGCAGATTTCATCAAATGTCAACGTATTATGCCAAATACCGCACGATATGAAAAAAAGTCAAGAGAAGAAAAATCCTGCTTTTTGAATACCCTACGAGAATATCATAAAAACTTTTTGAATTTTCTTGAAAAATAAAAAATTACAATTTTAAAGGCATACAAAATAATGAAAAATCCAAAGATTACATTTTTCGGCCAAACTGTGTAAAATACGGTAAAAGATGAAATCATAAAAATTGTGCATTTGAAAAAGATCTACAAATTAGTTAATAACCACTTTTTGATAGGATGCGTAGTTTTGGCTTTAATCATGAAAAAAATCATTAACGGTAAAAAAATATGCCCGCTGCCTGGGCACATTCTTACCACAACTTTTGTCTTTTAATTTCTTTTTCGTCTCGTGTGTGGAGTTTCAAAACATTTAACATCCTATGTTCTTGATGCTATTTTTTATGATTTAAACTAAAAAAAAAAACTATCCAAAAATTATTCGTGAAAAATAAATAATTTTTACATTCTCATCAGAGAAAGTATTAGATTTGTATAAAATACGTCGTTACGTCTGTCTTTATGTCCGTCTGTCTGTGAGTATAATAACTTTTAAAGAAAATTAATGTTTTAGATTAGCTTTTTTTACACTCTTTTAGTGTCCTCAGATAAATTCCAAGATCGTTAGTCAGACATTTTGGATAAAAATACTAAAAGTGTGCCCATTTTGAAAATTTTTCACTGCGCATTTTTGCATGATGAAAAAATTCTGTATACAGTTGTTGATAGATTTTGACCGCAAGAAAACTAATTAAAAATAAAAAAGGCATTTTGCGGTCAACCTATGCAAGACAGGGAAAAAAATTCATGAGACAAACATTGTGCACCCAAAAAATATCTACAAATTTGTTATTATTTACTTTTTTATAGGACACGTCGTTTTTGTTTTATTTATAAAAAAACATTGAAAATACAAAAATTCATGTTTCAGACATACGGCACAAGCTAAGCCAAAATAAATAGATAACATTTTTTCACCGAAGGTAAAGCAAACAAATTTTTATGAATGTTTTTTTTACATTCTCATCAGAGAAGGTATTAGATTTGTGTAAAATTTAACAACCCGCTCCCTCCCCCAGTTTTTGTCAAATGTCCACGTATTGAGACCCCCTAAATCCGAAAAATAGCTTTCTACAAAACTGTCTGTGTCGGTCTGTCTGTATGTATTCATGCCTATCTTGCTGTCAGCACCATAACTTTAAAACAAATAATTCTATTAGATTGGCCTCTAGTACACTCTTTAATTGTCCTAAACTAAAGGTTAAGTTCGTTAGCCAGCCATTATAGATAAAAATTCAAAAGATGAGCGCCTTTTGAATATTTTTGAGACTATTTTTTAAAATTCCAGAATTCTCTGTATGGTTATTCATAGTATTTAAAAATTCGAATAATTTACCTGCTGACTTTTTTCACAAAATTAAAAATTATGAGAGTTATAGCATTTACAAAAATCTAAGAAACACCCGAAAATGAACCTTTTAAGCCAATTAACGGACGATATAAAAAAATGGCAAGCGAAGAAAAAATTGTTTATATATACACATATATACATAATGTAGATGTTAAAAAACGGTAAGGCTCCTCAGTAGACTATGTGTAAAGTTTCAATCATAAAGAAAACTTTGGAAATGCGTGAATTTAGATTATGGAAAAGCGACAAAAGTTGCAATAAAACGTTTATTAGCCAATTTTTAAAAAAATAATGCGCATTTTTTAAAACGGGACAATGAAATTTCGTCTGTTTTAATACGAATGCAAGTTGCGAATTATAATAATATACATTTATGGAAATGATATAAAATTTCAGGGATAAACTAGAGTGCGAAGCACGAGATACGTAATGAGAATGTGTTCGTTAAAGCCGAAGGAGCTTTAACAAAAGAGAATTCACAATCACCGAGGTAAATACAATATCGAGCGCGAAGCGCGATAAATAACAGTCGCGCGCCGTAGGCGCGCTTAAACTTGCGAGCGCAGCGATCCGCATGCACAGAGCGCGATAAGAATGTGCCCGCGAAGCTGGCAGATTTTTTTTTATAGGAAGCGTAGTTTTTCTTTAAGCGTAAAAAATAAGATTAAAAATAAATAAACAAAAACAAGGCAATAAGAATAAGTATGTTTCAAGTTTCATGCCAATTATGAATTGTAATGATATAAATTTATTGAAATGATACATGTTTCAGCGCAGCTGAGAATGAAATTTAATGTCAAATAAAAACATATATTAAAGTAATCATGATAAATGCAATTGATCCTTTATTTTTCAATATCTAAATAAGCAATCATAAGCAGAGTTACTTAAAAAATGTATTATATTTAATATGAATGGGTTAAGCATAATGTAAAAAAGTTTAAATTTTTGACAAAATTGAGTGCAAAGCACGAGATTCGTGATGAGAATGTGTTCGTTAAAGCCGAAAGAGCTTTAACAAAAGAGAGTTCACAATCTCAAAATTACAGTTGTCGATCCGTTGTCTTTCGATTTTTAAATGTCTGTGCACGAATCTGGGAGATATTCAAAGACCGAGCACGAAGTGCGAGAACCATCAGTAGTGCGCCCTAGGTGCTCTTAAACTCTCAAGCGAAGTGAGCCGAGCGTGAAGTATGCGAAGAAAAGGTGCCCGGGCAGCGGGCGGATTTTTTATATTCGTATGCAGCAAATTGTATAACGTGATTCGTATTTACAAATGAGGAATTTAGACAGCACTGCTGTGATTTGGAAAACCACCTTTAAATGCAAGAAAATCGAAAAATGTGTTTTTTTAATCGTTGGAATAGTAAAGAAGTTATATTGTTAAAAAATATAATAGGTGAAAAAATGTTTTTAAATATAAGAAAATCTTTAACGTCCGAGTAACCAATGTAGAAATATATGAATAAAGAGTTTGTTATGAACTCTTTCGGACGAGTTTATTAAATTAACACATGACGTTTCGGAAACCCGTCGCACAGTGGGAAAAAAGCACCTTTTTTGGACAAAAATTGACCGGCAGTGCAATTCTTAACAGGCAAAAGTGGTCAAAGAAAAGTGATGATGTGGATGCAAACGATGAATCTATATAACAGTGATTCTGAAAGTGAAGAAAACATCAGCTATCACAAGAGCCTTTTCACGGATAAATCTTTCTTTTGATTTCCTTCGTCCCTCTTCAATTAAAAGCAGATTATGATATTATTTGGACGAAAATTAAAATTATTTCTTGAAAAAAAGATCCTACTCTATCTTCACTCCATTGGGAATCGAACTACAAAACTTCTCATTTCCGGTCAGGTGCTTTTCCAATTAAGCTATCAGAGGGATCAGAATAAGAACTCTTTATTCAAGAACATAACGCCAATTTCTAGCTAGGTGTTAATGGTATAAGTAATTATTTAAAAAATTTTTTTACAAATTTTTAAATGTATCTGCTATATCATCATAGATTTTACCTTACCGACAGTAGATCAACCCTCCAAACCATGAAGGCAGAAAATCTACGCAATATCGATCATGTTAAGAATCTTCAGTAACAAAAAATGCTTAACGTCTTAATAAGACTGGATGGAAAATAATCTTTTTAAATTAAAATTAAAATTATTTCTTGAAAAAAAGATCCTACTCCATCTTCACTCCATTGGGAATCGAACCACAAAACTTCTCATTAAGACGTTAAGCATTTTCTGTTATTGAAGGTTCTTAACTTGATCGATATTGTGTAGATTTTCTGCCTTCATGGTTTGGAGAGTTGATCTGCTGTCGGTAAGGTACAATATCTGATGATATAGCAGACACATTTAAAAATTAAAAAAAAAAATTTTAATAATTACTTGTACCATTAACACGTAGCTAAAAATTGGCGTTATGTTCTTGAATTAAGAGTTCTTATTCTGATCCCTCTAATAGCTTAATTGGAAAAGTACCTGACCGGAAATCAGAAGTTTTTTGGTTCGATTCCCAGTGGAGTGAAGATGGAGTAGGACCTTTTTTCAAGAAATAATTTCAATTTTAATTTAAAAATATTATTTTCCATCTAGTCTTATTAAGATGTTAAGCATTTTCTGTTATTGAAGATTCTTAACTTAATCGATATTGTGTAGATTCTCTGCCTTCATGGTTTGGCATGCCTGGATTCCTGTTCTGGCATATTTGTTACATGTTTCCTACAATATGGATTTTAAAAAGTTTTCCACAAGAAAAAAGAAAGAAAAGGAAATGAAAAAATGCAGAAAGGAACGTATTCCGATACAATCAAGATCCAAACTGGGTTTAACAGTTGATGCGGTGAAGCAGGGTTATGGAACAACAAATACCGGAAATGTTGCCCGTTCCTTTTTGGGAAAAGCTAAATCGTTTGCTAAAATAACCGGTTTGGATCAAGATCTGAGCACCAGATTCTACGATATATTACAAGTTATAACGTGCGGAAGGACAGTTAATTGTGTGAAATTGAAGACTTACTGTTTGGAAACCTTTGATCTTTGCATAAACCTTTATCCTTGGTATAAAATGCCACCATCAGTACATAAGCTGCTTATTCACGGAATTTATATAATTCAATCTTTTGAGCTACCAATTGGATGGTATTAAGAAGAGTCGCAAGAGGGAAACAATAAGATCTTTAGAAAAGTTAGAGTTAATAACAGTAGAATGTCTGACAGACAAATGACGAACCTAGATGTTCTTCATCATCTTCTGCTCCATTCGGACCCTTTGATAAGCAGTTATAGAAAAGTAGAATCCGGGAAGATGAAACCTCTGTCAGAAATGGCTGAAAGCATGATAATTTCCGAAGAGTGAGCTCGATTCAACTTACTGAAGCATAAATGCCTACCTAAAAACAGCCCTTTTCAGTTCCACATAAGTAAAAAATGGCTGAGAGTATCGCAATCTCCAATAAGTGAGCTCGATTTTCACGCGATTGTTTAAATAATTATCAGTTTTTTGTCACTATTAAAAATATAACAGCAAAGAATCTTTTGCAAGACATTTCGAATTGATTCCACAAAAAAATAAAGCATATACATAAAAAAATGGTCAAAATGTGCATTTGTTTATGAACATTGTTTAAATGATCAACACTTTTCGATCACTATGAAAAATATTACAGCAAGGTGTCTTTGGTAAGATATTTCAAGTTGATTCCGCAAAAAAATCAATCATATTCATGAAAAAATGGTCAAAATATGCATTTGTTTATAAAAATTGTTTAAATCATTGGCAATTATTATCTATTCCTAACTTATTGTAAGCGCACTTCATTATCTGTGATACCTTATACAAAAGCTATGGGATAAAATTAGCTAATCATTGCGAATCACAAAAAAATGATTTTTGTGAATTAATTTGTTTATAACATTATTAATAATTTTTGTAGTTACTCTAACTTACTAGAAATTATTTCTAGTTACTTATTTAATTGATTTATGACCTTTTTTAATGAATCTGAAAGTCTTAGAAAAAATGGTATCACGGAAAAGTTTAGCAACAAAAAGTTGTAACTTTGTTATTAAATAAAAAATTTACGTTATATCGAATTAAAATATCTGCAGTTACTTGTTATAACTGGAAGCCTTACGGTCATTTCTAAAAAAAAACATCAAAATCTGTTAAGAATTGCACTGACGGTCGATTTTTGTCCAAAAAAGGTGCTTTTTCCCACTGTGCGTCGTTTCCATCATCAGTGGAACCACTTATAAGGTGTACATGATATAAAGTTATAAAAAAGTGAAACTATTATTGCAATCATAAAATATAAATATATATTATATAGTAATTGGGTGCAATTGCAGAATAGAGGCGTCACCTATTTTTTGGCCGGAAAACAGTCTTTTTCGGCAACAAACTATTATAACCTTTCATTGAACAATAAATGAAGCGTTTTGATCAGACAGAAGATGAAAATTATTGTTACTTTTGTTACTACGATGCCTTAAATATTGGTATGTCACCACATCGGGAATGATAATATTTAACTCACCGTATAGGTGCTTTTAAACATCCAAATTGCCAGAAACACCCCTTTGACAGGTCTCAAACATAATTTTGTCAAAACCCTACCCTTTTCCAAGATTTCGTCAGAGCGGGAAGGCACCCCTATGACTAGTAAAAAGAATAATGCTGGTTAAATCACTACCCATTTCCAACTTCTCGTTCAAAATGATCATTACGATATATCGTGACAGAACCATATTTGAGACATCATAGTAACAAAAGAAGCAAAAATGTTAAATTCTTACTTTGTCAAATCGATTCGTTTATCATTCAATTAAAGATTCTGATATTTTATTGCCAAATAACATTTTTTCCCAGCCAAAACAGAGGTGACAGGGGACGCCCCTATTCTGCAATCTAAACAGTAATTGTAATAATAATACACTTACGAATTAGTAACGTAGGTCATTTGTCAACTTTTGAAATGAGTGACTTTTTTAAAATTAAGTTGTAATGTGAATAAAGTTAAGTAAAATAAAAGTTCCCTATTTGAGAATCATGTATTAAAAATATGAAACTTTCATTTTACTTAACTGTATTAACATTAAAACTTAATTTTTTTTAACTGATTCACTCCAAAAGATGACAAATCACCATTTGAACGATATAGGGGAAAACTCCATCATCGCCATTCTGGACGAAAATGAGTTAGCAACGTCATCTATAGGATTTCAAAGTGTACATTCCGAATATGCAGTCCTTTTCGGTGAAAAACACCACCATGGCCCTCTAAAAGCATGTTGAAGTTACGCTTTACGGGGGAAAAACCACTATATTGTACATTTATGTATTTATTTTCTCGAAATCAGCTTTTTGGCGATGATAGAGGTTTCCCCTGCGTTCTTCATTTATATTTCATAATTTTAATAAGTTTAGTGTTTTTATAATTTTATAGAATGTACTCCTTATAATTGGTTCCCCTGATGATGGAAACAGTGGGTTTCCGAAATGTTGGTTGTTAATTTAATAAACTCGTTCGAAAGAGTTGATAACAACATATTTACGTAAAACATAGTGATTTGTGACTAGCTTAAAATTTAATAATTGTATTGTGTAATATTGTATTGGTTTAATAAAATCTCTATGATTATGATCCAAACTATGTCAAAAATGTTTATATTCTGAACCAATTATTTCGACTTAATACATTCCGAATTTATGTACACATTATAAACGAAAATGAATTGATTCCGCTAGCAATTCAGAATTTTGTATTATGTTGTTATTCATAAAATTTAATAATATTTAAAACATTCAAATATATATTTTCTGTAAAAAAATGTTCAATTTCTTTGAAAGCTGATTTTAAGATCAGATTAAAAAACAAAAGAATTATTGATATTAATGTGTAGGAGTTGCAAAAGGCGAACTCCAAACTGCACCATCCTCCTAGTTTTGTACCTACAACATCACAAAAAAAATTTCAAACATCGCATTAAATTAACTCATAAAATCCTCATCTCATTAGTCACTTGACTTGTTCCGTGACTATGACGAAAAACCGAATGCACTCAAGAAAAAGTTAAAAATTAACAATAACAATAATGGAGGGTTAAATTCTTAATATTCAAAATTGCCGAATTTTGAATTGAAAGTCGTTAATACATAATAATTTTCAGCTGTAAATCTTCAACATTAAACTATTAAAAACTGTATTAAATATTACATTCCCATAAAGTATAAGTCCTACTGATGAAATAATTTGCAAATCCGCATTTTTCAAATTCAAGAATTTCTAATTGTAAGTCTTTAAAATTTTTTTAATTTGAATTTTTCACCATTAAATTCAAGATTTCTCATTAAAAACATTTACGATAATATTATAAAATGTGTATTTTCTGCAATTAAAAATTCTGCATTTTTGATCATTTCCGTTTGAAATTTGATAAATTTGGAAGATTTTAAATTAAAAACTCCCAACATGTTATCTCGATGGAAGAGTTATATTTCGCACGTCTTTAAAATTTAGGAATTTATCATTGTAAATCTTTAAAATTAAACTACATATTGAACAAATGCTCGAAAAATCACATAGCTTTAAAATATAAATCTTAAAAATTAAATAAATAGAACAATTTCATTACAAATTTAAAATATTTAAACTGCAAATAATTAAGATTGCACCTTTTGAATTGTAAATCTTTACAATTAATAATAAATCTTTATAGAATTAATGAATTTTTAAATTTAACATTTGGAAATTATGCGAGTTTTAAGTTAAAAACTCTTGAATTTGAAGAGAGCAGTAATTGCCTGTTACGGCGTTTTCCGAATGTCAACAACCCAATCAAGACCATTAACTGCATTTTCAATAATAAATCAATATTTTAAAACAATTTTTTGCAGAATTAAAAAGATTGTATGCAAAATGTGGACGAGAATTCAAAAAAGTTTAGAAAATTTATTAAAATCTGCGATACACGGGCATAAAGATTCGAACAGTTTGTACAATTTTCTCAGCTCCGTTCACTTTGGAGTTAACGGTGTTATTCCAAATCACAGCAGGCAGCATGTCTCAAAAATCTTAAAAATTACTAGTTTTCTGGAATTGAAAATTTCTTTACTTTCTTTTAATTTCACATAAAGAATGATTTTACAAAGTGAATGAAAAATTATCATCCAAATGCATGAATAAAAACGAAAGTTAAAAACCGTTTCAGCTAAAAATGCTAGGGCAGAACGTATATCTTATTAATTGGCGAGCATACAATTAGACCTTTTTCTCACTTTTTATATGAAAATGGGTTTTTAAATAAGTCCTAACATGATGTTGTAATGAATGTTATGAATAATCAGATCCAAATGTTAAAAATCATAATCGTCACCCGAGTCAAAATGTAGACCCCACTTTGACACTCCAAGTGGAAGTATTGTCCCTACTTTGCGGCTGTTTATTCTGCTAGCTCCTACGTAGCCACTCCTAAAAATATTTTCATTCCATTTTGCTTCTATATAAGCTTCAGCCCCTGCATTGCAGGTCTTTCCTCTATATTCTTGAGTTTTACTTATGTCTCATTTAAAGCTCCATATTCTCCGTAGAATTTTTAAATTCTCGTTTATCGCTCTTAAATTTTAACGCACGAAATATGTGGTCTCGTTGCCTCTACGCCTGCGCTCTCGTAACAGATACTTTGCTGTTTTCTCTAAAATTCCATCACCACAGTTTGTGAAAGAAACAGCTTAATTCGTTTTAAATAATAAATATTTAAGTGGTAACATTGAAATGGCTTTAAGAGAAAAGAAGTTTGTCCTAATCTGGTGGCTGCAGGCAAAAGGAAAAATGCAAAATAGCGCTAAGATTTTAAAGATAATTATAAAGAACCCAGATCCAAACACCTCCCCCCCCCCCCCAAAAAAAAAAGGTATCAGGTACACGAGAATAAACGTCGAAAGAAACAGGTAAAAAAGATTCAAATCTTTTTTATTGAGTTTTTTCTGTACCATAAAAAATAACTCCAAATTAGTTACCACATATTCTGAAGAAATAGACTTTCCTTTTACACAATTTTCTTTTGAATTAAGGAATCACGAAATTAAATGATTTCAGATTAAAAATTTAGAAAATAGGGCAAGGTCAAAACCTTAAAAATTGAATATGTTGAGATTAGATAATTAAAAATAATTTATAGTTAAAAGCGTTCAAAATTAAATAATTAAAAATTGAAGTTGAAGCTTCTGAAATTATAGAATTCGAAATTGTTATTACAGAACATAATTATAATTTGAACTTCAAGCCAATTAAGCGAATTTTTATAAAATCAATGAATGAATTAAAAAAAAAACATATTTCGCTCTCGAGAAATTCTGAAATTTCAAGTGTAGGTCACTGCTGATTTCAAATGGATTCGGTCAGCGATGATTGTTATTCGCACGTTATTCTCTAAAAAACTTTTAAAAAATTGTTTCATCAAAATGTCATATTTTTAAACCAATTTATTCCTATATGCTGAGGAGTCGATCACTTCAAACTTCCTGATGCATTCACTAAATATTGCCACACACGTATTCTTTCAATATTTATCGTATTCTTGATATTCTGTATAATCTCAAATCTTCTTGATATTCCAAAAGGATTTTCATGGATTTCAATATAACTTAACGAGATTTAACCATTATTTTGAATTAAAAAAGATTAAAGTTTATAAATGAATTTCAAAAGATTTCAAGTAATTTTAAAGAATTTTCAAAAATTTTAGAAGAATTCGAAAAAGTACAAGAATTTTCCAGAGATTTTAAAGACTTTAAAATACTTTTTATGAGTTTAAGAGATTTTTAGTGATTTTAAGGGATTTCGTGGCATTTCAATCTATTTAACATAGTTTAAAAAGTCTGTAAAGGAATTAAAAATATTACGAAGCATTTCAAATAATTTTCAAATAATTTTAAATAGTTTAAGGATCTTCATTTAATTTAAAAATATTTTTATGTATTCAAAGAGACTTTCAGGAGTGTCAAGGGATTTAACGGGAGTTATTTAATTTAAATTCTTTTAAATTTTATAATCGAATTTCAAAACATTTCGAATTATTTAAAAGAGTTCAAGATATTTTTAAAGACTTTAAGTGATTTTAAGTTATTTTGAAGAATTTCTATTCTGTGCCGAATTTCAACAATTTTCGCCGGGCCGTTTCGAAAAAAAGTGCGTTTGAAATTTAAAATGATCAAATTTCAATAATTTACTATAAAATTTATATTTATTTTATTCATTCAACAATATTAGTATCATTTTATAATCATATAATTATATTAAAACGCACATAATGTTGAATTATTACTCATATTTCTGAATAAATCTCTTAAAACACTGAATGATTATAAAATAATTACGAAATAATTTAATTATATGCGCATTTATTTTCAAAGTAGTTTTTTTTATTAAATTTAACAGTTATAAGTATTTCACAGTCATTATTATTATTATATGAATATCTCTACAAAATATATCCATTAATATAACACAATTATATTTAATTCTTTATAAGAATGTATAGAAACAAATAAAGGTCATTTTTCTATGTCTATTATTCAATTTCAAACGTGACGAGAGTTATATTCTCGAACTGCTTTTAATAAATTCTCAGGAGACTTAGCATTTGTTTAGGCTACTTTATATTCATCCCAAATTGTTTTGAAATCGGCATGAACAGATTCTATGCACTGCTCACTAATAAATCCGAGGGCTTTGTCTGTTCTACGGCAGAAATGAAATACATGAAAAAACACTGCATGAACTTTTGGTGTAATAGATATCTCCAAGCTATGGTAGCTTTCATAAAATGCAGAAATATTTTTTTCAACGTTTGCTTTTAAATCTTGAGAAAAACGAGAATCTACAACTCTCCTCACGTTTGAAATTGAATAATAGACATAGAAAAATGAACTTTATTTGTTTCTATACATTTTTATAAATAATTAAATATTGTTCTGCTATATCAATGGATATATTTTGTACAACATGTATAGTATGAAATAATAATCACTGTAAAATACTTAAAACATTTAATAATTTTTAAAAAACTATCTTGAAAATGAATGTGCATATAATTAAATTATTTCGTAATTATTTTATAATCATTCAGTTTTTTAAGAGATTTATTCAGAAAAATTAGTAATAATTCAACATTATGTGCGTTTTACTATAATTATGTGATTATGAAACGATACTAATATAGTTAAATGAATACAATAAATATACTTTTTGTAGTAAATTATTTAAATTCTTTATTTTAATGTACTAGTTGATTCCCGTTAAAATATCTGCGGTGAAATTTTTTTTCATTAAACCTATGTTCAGACACACCGTAAGCGTCAAATTAGAAACAAAAAATAACCCTCTATAAGCCTATATTTCGACTCGGGCGCCTTCAAAAGTTGAAGAACATATATTAAAGATCTTTAATTTGTCTTGTTTTATTTTCTTTGCTATAAAAATTTCGAATTATTTTAGCTTTAGAACTGAAAATAGTTAATAATCATTAGAAAAAATGATGATTGCGATCGGAAAGTTAATCAAGCTATATATCTGCACAACAGAATATTCTTTTACAGGGAGTTTGTTATATTTTTTATTATTATAGTTATTTCACGAATATATTAAATTTTTTGTGTATTCTAAAGAGTTTTTATTGTCTGAAGGAGAGTACCAATACCCAGCTCTTTAAAGCAGTTCTTATACTAATTTTTTAATGATATTTTGGACGGGAAATGTGAAAAACTAATTTTATGAGATAATATTATTCCATTGATCTTATATTTTTAAATTAAAATTAATATATATGTAATTATATATAAATACTCAATTAAAGTTGTTGAACCCATTAGGCCCTGACGGGACGCATTTTTCTATTATTTTTCAGCCTTCTTAAGTTCAATTAAAACTGTTAGAAAAAAATGTTAATAGATCAATATCTACGTAAAATTTCAGGATCTTTGCGAATCTGCAATTAGTTTTGGAGAAAAACGTAATCTGAATAGGTTATGTTTGTTTATTTAAAGCAAAAATTCATCTTGCAAAGAAATTTTTTTTTCTAAATCAATGCTTTCGGATCGAAATCAAAGACGCATGTGTTCGAAAAGTAAATATATTGCGCCCTTGAATCTTTTTCTTTCGTGACCAAGTGATTCGACGTAGAAAATCAAATTGTAACTATTCAAAATGGCGTCTCAAAGTTAAAAATTTTAGACGATATAGTAATTTTTGCACATAAAAATCAATTTCTCACAAATTCACGTGAAAATTTGTAGAAGGGAGTTTTGAGGTAGCTGATTACAAATCCGAGATCAAATTTGAAAAATTCAAAATAGCTGATTCTAAATGGCGGTTGAAAAAATGAAATTTCATGTATGTAAATGATAATATGTACTTTGGGGTCTCTTGGGTCGCTGATTACGGATCCGATGTCAGATTCGACAAATTTCTAATCTTGAATCAAAAAAGTTGTATGAAAAAGTAGAATAATAAAACAAAAACTTTTGTTGTCAGTTCACAGATTTTTTTTATCATAAAAAATATTGTGGAATAATAATCAACGATTATGATATGTAATACTGCTAGTAGACCGTACCTAGGTTGGTCTTGGATTCGTAATCAGAGACCTCCAAAACCCCTTAGTATACATTATCATGTCAACACGCGTAATTAAATTTTGTTTTGGCCGCCAGTTTGGATCCGCCATTTTAGATCCGCTATTTTCAATATGTCAAATTTGATCTCGGATTCGTAATCAGCGACCCCAAACCCCTTAGTATACATTATCATACCAATAAGCGTAATTAAATTTTTTGGCCGCCATTTTGGATCCACCATTTTGAATTTGTCAAATTTGATCTCGGATTCGTAATCAGGGACCTCCAGAACCCTTTAGTATACATTATCATACCAATACGCTTAATTACATTTTTTAGCCGCCAATTTGGATCTGCCATTTTGAATTTGTCAAATTTGATCTCGGATTCGTAATCAGCGACCTCTAAAGCCCCCTTCTACGAATTTTCACGTGAATTTGTGAGGAATCGATTCTTATGTGCAAAAACTACTATATCGACTAAAATTTTTAACTTTGAGACGCCATTTTGAATAGTTACAATTCGATTTTCTAAGTGGAATCACTCAGACATGAAAGAAAAAGATTCGAGGACTCGAGGTGTTTACTTTTCGAACACATTCGTCTTTGATTTCCATTCGAAAGCATCGATTTAGAAAAAAATTTTCTTTGTAACACTAATTTTCTCTAAAAAAGCGAACATAACCTATTCAGATCACGTTTTCCTCTAAAACCAATGGCAGATTCGGAAAGATCGTGAAATTCTACGTAGATATTAATCTATTACAAATTTTTTTATGATGGTTTTCATTAAACTTAAGAAGGCTGAAGAAAATGGAAAAAAGCGTCCCGTCAGGGCTTAATGGGTTAATTTAGAGGTTTTATTTTGTAATAGGTTATCAAATGATAGAATCACTAATATAATATTTGTTTTTAAATTTTCAAGGTACCTCAGAATGTAAAGCTCTTTCGAAAGATGATGCCCATAACTTGAGTGTTACAAAAGGAGTATTGAAAATTTTTTCAAGATGACAGAGGAGGATTTTTCTGAAAAATGTGACAAAGTTAATGACAAGACTAGATGGGACAAAGTGCTTACAGATCTGCTAAATGTTCAAACTGTTGCAAATAGTTTAATAGCTGATGTAGAGAAGGAAGCAAAGAAGTCCGAAAAAGCTACTGATGATGTCTATAATGAGCTGTTCAAAACTCATTGCTTGGATAATGTTGCTTTTAAAACGGCAAAAACAAATGTCATCAAAACAGCTTCACCATGCGTGACGGAAAACAGACTGGCCGAAATTCTAAAATACTCTATGTCTTATTCTTGTGATAAATATAAGAAAGAGTAAGTTCATTTAATATTATATACGAATTTCATACCACAATTTTATTTATGGCTTTTGAATTTTATATCAGATGGAAAAATGTATAATTAACTATTGTTTCCTTTTTTAGAGCCATGGACAAGAATCGAAGCGGAAAAAAGCATGGCAAGAAAACCAAGGACAATATTTAACGACTTCTGATGTTTCTACAATCAAATTATTATAATCTATTATCATTATAAGGAAACTTACCGGCACTGTGATCTAGTGGTCACTTAATAAGTGACTGTGTAAAAATTATATAGTGAGATAAGATTCGCTCCGGCACCAGGTTGAACTTACGTCCGCTGTACTATATAAGGACTTAACAATGATTTTCCTAGTTCAATACAAATAGCAAATATTGTAGGTAAATACATATTTATACAGATATCTGAAGAGCGGACACAGCCGCTGTTGTGTACTATACAATCAACAGAGTTCTTTTAGGAGGAGAACCCCAATCGGCCGTCGATGCGGGGAAACTATGGGGCATTTCGCAAACAGTTTACTCGTCTAAAAGAATGAACAGCATGTCTCGAAATAAACAGAAAAGTACACTAGTGAAGAGGAGAAATTGTATATGTAACATAAAACATAATCTTATAACCATAAATGTACCATTAAATAAAAAGTTATTGCTATTAGCAGCTTCTAATCTCATTATTTTAGATTTAGCCTGGGTAACACCTTCATCTGGCAATTACACCACAATGAGGAAAGAAGCCGATTGCAAAATATAATGAGCATAGTTCTCCGCAGGTCACAGAAAACAACTTCTTTTGAGAAAAAGATTATTTAAAAAATAGATGAGGAGAAATACATCTTATTTCATTATAAATCTTCAATATTAAGTCACTTTCCACGTATGTGTACCATGATTATAAATATATTATAATAAAAATCTCCAAACTCAAGCCAAGAAATAATTATAATCCTTTATAAATTCATAAGTTTTAATTGATAAAAACTATAAGTTCAAGCTTGCATAAAGCGAAACTTCAGCAAGTCAAGTTTTTTACTTGTTCTTTATAAAACCCAAATTTCCAAAGCTGAAAATCTTTTACGCTCGTGTACTTCTTATTCGTTACTTAATAACTAAAGAAAGTGCACCAAACAAGCTTTAAAATAAACTAGAAACTTTGTGGAAAAGAATACAATTATAATCTTAAAATTTATTATTTATAGAAAAAAGGGTTCTATCAAAGTATTATTCTGCACACGAAGAAAAATACAGAACGTATCATGCAGGAGGCGGAGGGAATTTTTTTCGTTTTCCCTATAAGTCAAAGATGTAAATCATTTTTTTGAAAAAGTTTAATAAAAGTTTAATTACGAATCTGAAATTTGTTTAGCTCAAATCAAAGAAATATGCTATTATTTTTCTTTCACAAAAAACAAACTTGTCATATTTTTTTAAGAGTTACAAAACCATAAAAATTAGAAGATTAAAATTCTAAAATTGCGAAAATGTTCTTTGATTTGTGCTGAAAAGAATGTAAGGTTCTAGATATTTCCCGAACATTAAGATACCCCATAGCTTGCGATATTACTGAACTTATAAATTTAAAAAATCAAATTGTCGAAATCAAATGCCGATCCGACGATTCTTGATTAATTATTCTGTTTAATTTAAGCCGATAAATGTGGCCAATTATTCGAAAATATTCGAATCGTGCTTAGACGATGATTTGCGTATGATTATGCTTTATGTCAATTTTTTGTAAATCTGTGATTTTATAGAGCTTCTGTGTGATTAGATTGTCTACCCCGTTAATGAGTGTATAAAGTTAAAGAAATGCAATTTACAGTCTTAACAAAAAGTGGATTTCGATATTTTTTGCTTACAGGGCAAGTGAAAGCGCAATTTGTTGTGTTTCATTGAATTATCCGCTCTTTTGAGGCCATCAACGGCATAATTTATCAGAAGAACGTTCTTTGAAGCTTCGCAGAACAAAAGTTTTGATTCGATACCAAGAGTGGGCTTGTTTGACAAAGAAGCCTAGCTCCGTTAAAAACAAGCATAGCTTGAAACCTTTAAGTCGTACTACTCATAGTAGCAGTCTTGCGCGCGCCAAGGCGCGCGCCTATTTGGCTTTTTATGAAATAGAATAAATCAAAAGCCTATATTTTCTATTTTACGCATATTTAATGAATTTTACACAAAATATTAGTATAACATAATAGGAGACACCAGGGGATGAGTTCTTTATCTGAAGCTGTAATTAATCTTTCATAATAGAATTTCAACGAATTTTATATTTTTTGGTAGAAAATGAAATTTGGCCATTCAGTTTAAAATTTATACTTGTAAGTTGAAAATTTAACAATTTCGTTAAAAGTTATACTATTCGGTTATAAATGCAAATCTTTCATTAAAAAGCCAATTTTTTAACAAAACCGTTTACACAGAAAATGAAAAAGCTTAATTTTCAGTTAAAAAAAATTAACGAATTTGCAACAAAATGGCTACTTTTTTATCCAAAAAACATAGCATTTTAAAAAAATAGTTAAACTTTTAAATAAATAGGTAAATTTTCAACCAACAACTAAAAAATATGATTATTTTTAAAAAACAACAGCTGACTTGAATAAAAAAATGCATTTCTAGAAAATTTAATAATTTGTAACCAGAGAGAAATTTCTAACTAAAATAATGAATCTTCAACCAAAAAAATGAATTGTAAAACGTCGTTCAACCTTAAGACAATTAGAGGAATGTGCAACAAAAAAGATTAATTTGCAACCAAAAAAAGACAGAATTTTCAACAAAAGAATTAAATTTTTAACTAAAATGATGAATCTTCAACCCAAGAAAGATCCATTTTTACTCATTTAGTTTGACACTTGAACAAGTAGTTTAATGCAAACAAAAAAGATAAATTAAAAAAGAAAATTGAGTACTCAACAATAAGGAGCTTTAACAAAAGATAATTTACAACTACCAAACTAGAGTTGTAGATGTATATATGCATACATGCATATATTATCGATCGGAAAGCTCTAGAACTGACAAACAAAAAAGAGAAATATCTAAAAAATTGTTGAGTTTTCCACCCAAAATGGCAAGTTTTAAAAAGCAGTTGAATTTTCCACTTAAAGGGATACATTTTCATTGTGTTCATGTTCAGTAAGAAAATCAAGTTTCTACCCAAAGAGATGAGTTTTTAACCAAGAAACAATTTTAGTCAAAACATAAAAAAAATCAAGTAAATTGTTGAACATTTTTACTGAAACTTTAAACAAAACTGTTCCCTTATAGTTTAAAAATCAAGTAATTGGTTGAAATTTCGTCTTTTTTGTAAAACATTAATCTTATTGGTTAAAAATTAATCTTTTGAGCATAGAATTTTTTTATGACGAAAAAATAGTACTCTTAAAATTTAATCTAAAAACAACATAATTTCCTTCCTGATCGATTCAACGACTTAAGTTGCAGAATCTGGCTAATGGTAAATGAATTCGATCTCCTTTGAAATAATTTTTATAACACTTTTATTTGTTGAAAATTATTTTTTTAAACAGAAAATTACACTATGACATTTTTGTTTAAAAAATAATTTTTTAATTAAAGTGTAATCTTTTTTAGTTGAAAATCTAACTAATTGTTTTAAAATGTAGGGATTTTGTTAAAAATTCGTCTTTTTTAGTATAAAATTAATCTTTTTGTTTAAAAAATCTTCTTGCTGATTTAGGATTCAACAATTTTTCTTACAATTCTTTTTTTTCCAAATTAATTTATTGGAGTGAAAATTTAACTTTAAATTTTTTGTTAAAAATGTATTGATATTTTTAATTGCAATCTGTTTTTGTAGAAAACTCAGCTATTTTTTTTAATTGCACTAGTTTAAGTTGAGAATTATTTTTTTAAACTAAAAACTGAATCATCCCATTTTTCGTTGAATATTAAGTTCATATTTGAAGGTTATTTCGGTTCAAAACGAACCTTTTTGATTGGAAATTCAACTATTTTCTTCGAATTTCTTTTTTTTTTTTATTAATTTCTATTATGATAAAATCTACTTTTATTACTTTTGGTTAAAAAAATATATTTTTTAGATAAAAATCATATATTTGTTTGAAACTTTCTAAATTTTGTAGAAAATTCGTAATTTTTTGTAGAAACGTAATATTATTGGTTGAAAATTATTATTTTTCATTAAGGATTCAGTTATTTAAAAAAAAATTTCTTTTCAGTTTGTTAAAAACAAATTTCTTTAAAAGAAATTTCGATTCTACTATTTTTGGTTGAAAATTGAAATTTTAAATGGAAAATTGACCTTTTGTAAATAATAATTCAATTTTTAAAATTTTTCTGTTTTGGTAGAAAATTAATCCTTTTGGTTTAAAATCGACCTTTTTTCGTTGAAGATTGAACTATTTGGAGATAAATTTACCTGTTTTAATGCAGTATTTAGAAATTGAGAATTTTGTTGAAAATTCATTATTTTTTGTGAAAAAATAAACATATTATTTGAAATTTCATCTCTGTTTCGAGGATTCTATTATTATATGAAAAAGTCGTTTTTTGGTGAAAAATTAATTTATTTAAGAGAAAAGTCGATTATACTTTTTTAGTTGAAAATTCAACCATTTGTTTGAAAATGCACATATTTTGATGAAACTTCATGTTTTTGGTAGGAAATTAGTCTTCTTGGTTGAAAATTTATCTTTGTGATTGAGAACAAAACTATTAAGTTGCAAGTTCATTTTTTCTTTGTTAAAAATTAAATTCTTTAACTAAAAATTTAACTCTCCCACTTTCGGTAAAAAATTGAAATTTTGAATTACAAATTGATATTTTTGTGTTGAAAAATCAATTATTGGTTTCAAACATCGTCTTTTTTATATAAAATTAATTTCCTTGGTTGAAAATTCATCTATTTGAAACTTCAACTATGTATTATCAAATTCATCTGTTTTAAGAAATTTCAACAAATTTGTTGATAATTTATTTGTTTGTTGTTAAATATGAATTCTTTTAACTAAAAAGGAATATCCCTATTTCTAGTTTTATATTTGTTCCTATTTTTTATTAAAAATTTATCCTTTTTAGTTGAAAACTCCAATATTTGTTTGAAAATTGATCTTTTTGATTGAGGATTCAACTATTTTATTAAAATTTTAACTGCACAATTTTAGGATGAAAAAGTATATTTATTATTAAAAATTAATTTTTTTAGTTGCAAATTCGTCTTTTTGGTAGAAAATTAATTTTCTTTGTTAAAATCTTATCTTGTTTATTGAGGATTCAACTATTTTTTTCATTTTTGTTTTGTTTATAAAAAATTAATGTCTTTAAGGAAAATTTTCATTATATCATTTTTGGTTAAGAACGAATCGTCTTTTGGAGAGAATTAATTTTGTGAGTAAAACATTCTTATAAAAAATTTAATTTTTATAAAAAATAAAAAATTCTTACCTTATTCTAAATACTTTTTATAATATTGTTCTTGGATTGAAAATTAATTTAGTTAAAAACAATTTACATCTGTATAAGGTTTCTTACAATTCATAATAATAAATTTCGTATATAACTACATATACATCACTGAAAAAATCATTTGTAAAACACTTTTTCCATTGAAAATTGTTTCATTGAATAAAAAATTAATGACAAAACTTTTTCGACTACATTGGTATTGTTTTCTCATTAATTGTGCTTCTTTTAAATAAAATAATGTTTTAAGATAATTGAAAGATTTATCAATAGTTCTTAATAAAATTTAAAAAAAATTTAACTTTAAAAATAAGTAATTTTAATTTTTCATTAGTTCACAACTAATATATTAATCAAAAAATACTAATTCCAATTGTAAAACTGCGTACCTGCAAGATATTGTGTACTTTTCACAGATTTAATCAAATTCTCTGATGTAGGCCAACTTTGTGTGCTGAAACGTTTGAAACAACTTAATTAGTTTCAATTCACCTGACCCTAAAGCCAACATTTTACATCAACGATCTCTTCAAAATTCTGTTATTTATTTTTAAAATGTCTTTAATAGAAAATTAATCTTTGTGATTAAAAAATTCATCTTTTTTGTAAAAATTTCTAATGTTTGGTATCAAATTCATGTGTTTTTTTTTAAATTTTAAATAATCCGTAGAAAATTGCAGTTTTTTGATTGAATATTAACTTTTATAAACTAAAAACTGCATTATTCTATTTTTGTTTAAAATTTGATATTTTTTATTGAACCTTGATCTCTTTTAAGTTAAAAGTGGGATTATTTGTTTGACAATTTATGTATTTTGTTGAAAATTTGTAATTTTTGTTGAAAATATAAAAGTACTTCCTTGAAAATTCATCTTTTTAATTGAGAATTCAACTATTTTGTTGAAAGTTCCTTTATTAGTTAGTCCGAAATTAATTTTTGTAAGATAAAATTGGATTATACCATTTTTGATAGAGAATTGATACTTGAAGTTAAAAATTAATCTTTTGTAGTTGAAAATTCAACCCTTTGGTTTGAAACTGCATCTATTTCAGTAGAATTTCTATTAATTTGTTAAAATTTCATTGTGTGTTGTTAAATATTAATTCTTTTAACTAAAAAGGAATTATTCTATTTCTGGTTTTATATATTTATATTTTCAATAAAAAATTTATCTTTTTTAGTTGAAAACTCCAATATTTGTTTGAAAACTGATCTTTTTGATTTGGGTTCAAATATTTTGTTAAAAATTGATTAACAAATCAAGTGCATAATTTCAGGATGAAAAATTGTATTTTTAATTAAAAATTAATTTTTCATTTGAAAATTCGTTTTTTTTTTTGGTAAAAAATGATTTTCCTTTGCTAAAATCTTATCTTGTTTATTTAGATTGAACTATTTTCTTGATTTTTGTATGTTTGTTAAAAATTAATTAAATTAAATTTAAATTAAATTAATGTCTTTAAGGAAAATTTTAATTATATCATTGTTGGTTGAAAACTAATAGTTTTTTTGTAGAAAATTAATGTTATGGGTAAAAAATTAATCTGTTTTTTACTATTCTTAGCATAGATGTCCAAATTCGATTGTTTTGTCTTAGATCGGAAAAAATGTCTTGCATAATTTACTATAAAACAATTTTAATCGGTGAGAGATTCTACTAAATAATGTGTAGCACCGAACCTGCCTGATTTTAAGTGAATTCTATTGTATTTTTTAAAACTTTTTATAATATTGTTCTTGCATTGAAAATTAATTTAGTTATTATTTGTTTAAAAAAATTCTTGTTCAATAGAAAATTAAACGTTGTGATTAAAAATTCATCTTTTTCTTACAACTTTTACTATTTGGTGTCAAGTTCATCTGTTTTAATTAAAATTTTTAATAACTTGTAGGAAATTTCATTTTATTGATTGAATATTAACTTTTATAAACTAAAAATGGAATTATTCCATTTTTGTTTAAGATTTGATATTTTTTATTGAAACTTCATCTTTTTTGTTAGAAATTATCTTATGGCTAAAGAATTAATCCGTTTTTTATTATTCTTAACATAGATTTCCAAATTCTATTTTTTTGTCTTATATCAGAAAAAACGTCTTGCATAATTTACTATAAAAAAATGTTAATCGCTGAAAGATTCTGCTATATAATGTGTAGAACCTGCTTGAATTTAAGTGAATTCTATTTTATTTTAAATAGTTTTTATAATATTATTGTTGGATAGAAAACGAATTTAGTTGAAAATTCTATTATTTGTTAAAAAAAGATTTTTTTACATAGAAAATTAATCTTTATGATAGAAAATTCATCTTTTTTGTTCAAACTTTTACTACTTGGTGTCAGATTCGCCTGTTTTGTTTAAAAATTTTAAATACCCTGTAGAAAATTTCATTTTTTTATGGAATATTAACTTTTATATACTAAAAACTGAATTATTCTATTTTTGTTTAATTTGATATTTCTATTGAAACTTAGATCTTTTTTAGTTAAAAATGAAATTATTTGTTTGAAAATTCCCGTATTTCGTTGAAAATTTATGATTTTTGTTAGAAATATAAAACTTCTCCCTTGGAAATTCATCATTTTGATTGAGAATTCAACTATTTTGTTGTAAGTTCCTTTTTAGTTGGTCAAAAACTAATTTCTCGCCGCACATTGGGTGATAATGAAAGGGCCCGTACATCCCTATAGTATATACATATAGTATATCCCTATAGTATGTACTGTTGGAGGTTTTCAAAATTGTGTTTTTATAAAATAAAGTTTGAGTATTTGGCAAAATTGTCAGCAGATATGAAGACCCGATACATCCGTAAACCTGAACATAATTCATTCAATCACACATTTCTTAAACCATATATTGTTTAAAAGCGTATAAAACATTGGAAGCCTATATATTTTATGCAGCTGTTTTGTGATGAACGTGAAGTGCAAGAAGTTCAATGGTACTTTTCTGATATTGAGTAAAGTTAGTGTAACATTGGTGTATTTTTAGTTATAAGTTGAGGTTTTAGTTATTATTTGCATTCAATATAAACATTAAGATTAAGTATTATTCCTGTGATGCATGGAATATGTTATAAAATTTCATTGCTGATAAAAAATGCGGTAGCAACTTATTGAGATTTTGAGGTTAATATTACATTTTGAACTTCAAGAGCCAACTGCTTGCAGTTAAAAATTTATCAAAAAGACGTAGGATGAAAAAATAAAAGGCTATTTTTTATTTTTGTCCTCTAATTTTGCGACCAGCAGTTCGCTCTTGCATTTTAAAATTAATTCCTAACAAATAATAGCTCAAACATTCACTTGTCATTAAAAATATACTAACCCTACCGACAGAAATCTCAAAGTATATGCTAAAGATTCTCAAGGCACTGAGAAGCTCGGAGAAATTCTCCGCAGGCACTCAGATATATTTAATGGTTCAGATAGCTCGTTCAAATGCTTTGAAGACTTTAAAATGTCCTTTCCGAAATTGAAATAAAAATATGATCATAAATGACATAAATAACAAGCAGAGAGGCTTAAACTGAAATAAGAACTCGATCATAAATAACAAGCAGAGGCAAAGATAATATATTTGGCAGAGACCCTGTATTGCGATTGTGGCGGTAGGGTGGCAAGGTGGTGGCAAAGGAGAAGCGTTGATTCGTATTATCGACCTCTTATTTTGTTTCGATTATTATTCCTAAAAGTGATCCAAAAATACTGGCGCATGCTTGAACTCTGCGGCGTTCATTGGCTCTAGTTCGCGTACGTATTTAAAAATCAAGTACAGATGCGCACCGTAGCCAATGAACATCACTCAAATCCAAGCAAGCGCAGATCAAGTTGGTCAGTTGGGATCATTAACAGAACGATGTGTCGCTTCTCTCCAAAGATGTGCAGATATTCTTTCTGACTATGTTGACCAAAGAGGTCTTGGAATCTGCCCGGAAAAAACCAAACTATTACTTTTTTCAAAATTGAAATTAGATCTCACTAATGATTCGTTTTCTCTTACGTTAAATAATATTCAAGTTTATCCCTCAGAACCAGTAAGATTTCTCGGAATTTTATTAGACTTTGGATATTCATTTGATGCCCACTTTGCTTATTTGACCGAAAAATTCCGAAAGATATTATATATTTTTAAGGTACTGAGAGGTGTCTAGTGGGGAGCAGATCAATATGTTCTTTTACGAATTTACAATTCACTCATCAGAAGCTGTATAGACTACGGTTCTCATATTTCTACTTTTAAACGCGAAAAGCTCTTCGATAAATTAGAAAAGATCCGGAATCAGGCTTTAAGACTAGCTATCGGCTACAGAAAAAGCACTCCGATTAACGTTATGTTAGCAGAAACTTGTGAACCTCCTTTAAAAAAACGCTTTTGTTCTTTAGTAAAGAAATATATTTTAAGGTCATTTTCCGTCCATAACCACCCCCTACCAGACAGCCTAGAGGATCTTTGGAACTCGGCAGATAGAACTAATAGTTATCGCATTAGAGACACTTTTGTACTTTTTAGAGTTTTTGCCAAAGTCACCAATTTTAAACATGAAATTCGCAGGTCATATACCCATCCCTATTTTGAATTTCCTTGGTTAGTCGAGCTTGGTTTGGATCGCTTACTCCAAGACTGCCTGGATCCAGAGGCTCTATTACGAGGGTGGATTGATAAGTTTCCGGCCTGACCAAGAGATGGCGCCACTAGGCCTACCTTGAGGTGGCGTTCTATAGTACCATCCTTAGATAGCTTG
>NC_046665.1:45268983-45278856 GCF_010883055.1 Belonocnema kinseyi
CCTTGGAGGAGATTATGTTGAGAAATAAAAAAAAAAAAATTCTTAAAAACGTTGTTTTTCTTGGTCAGGCCGGAAACTTATCAATCCACCCTCGTACAAGATCATACAGATCTCAATTATCATAACTTTACTCAATTTTACACGGATGGGTCCATGTCGGATGTCGACGAAACCGCAGGATTTGCATTTGTCCAACCTTCGACTGGATCTATCCGTTCATGGGAAATTTCTAAATTTACTTCCATTTTTTCCATTGAAGCGTATGCTATCCTATACACTTTAGATTACATTTTAGAAAACAATATTATTAACTCAGTTATATTTTCAGATTCACTAAGTGCTATTAAAAGTATTGCCTCCCCATGCCCCAATTCTATCAAATCCTGTACCATTTTTGTTATCAGGAACCAACTATCGACCCTGGCCAGGCTTGATCGCAAGGTAGTGCTGGTTTGGATCCCTGGGCACAGGGGAAATCGAAGAAATGAACAAGCGGACCAAGCCGCCAAATCGGCTGCTTGTAACGGCGCTCTTCTTCGAGTATCTCTTCCCAGCTCTGATTTTTTTAGCTCAGCTCGAAAATCATTTTTAGACAGCTGTAGAATTTACTACACTAAAGTAGGGGAAAACAAGGGTGTCTATTACACTCAACGTTTTTACCGAGATAGGCAGAAACCCTGGTTTGCTTCTTTGGTTGCAACAAGAGACTGGATAGTCTCTCTTTGTCGCATAAGAAACAACCACTGTTCCCTTAATGCTAGTCTGGCCCGCAAGAATATTATAGACGCAGGTCAGTGTTCTTGCGATCCAGACTCCAGACATTGATGAAGACCTGGACCATGTTCTCTGGGCTTGCTTTCGCTTCGATAACATTCGAGGCACCCTTATTAGAGCCCTATCTAGGATCCTAAGGTGTCCTCCACTCTTTTGCAGCTATCAAATTTTTGTACCCTCCCTCCGAGTCGTCTCACATATTTTCAAATTTTTGAAAGATGCGAACCTAAAAATTTGATTTGATTTTTATTTTTACATTCTCATCAGACAAGGTATTAGATTTGTGTAAAATTCGACCCCCCCCCCCCCCCCCCCCCCACTTTTCGTCAAAAGTCCACGTTTTGAGACCCTCTGAAACCGAAAAACAGGTTTTTACGAATTTGTCTATCTGTCTGTGAACTCGATGACTTTCGAAAAAATTAATCTATTAGATTGCCCTTTGGCACGCTCGTTTAGTGTCCTAAACTAAAGGTCAAGTTCGTTAGCCAGCCATTTTGGACAAAAATTTAAAAAGTGGGCACATTTTGAATATTTTTGAGACTACTTTTTTAGAAATTCCAAAATTCTCTGTGAGTTTATTTTTAGTATTCAAGCAGTTAAACAATTTATTCTAATGACTGTTTTTGAAAAATCAAAAATTACCAGAGTTAGAGCATTTTCAAAATAAAAAAAAAACAAATTAAAATGAACATTTTAAGCCAAACAACGCATGATACCAAAAAAAGTCAGGAGAAAAAAAACGTTACTTTCTAAAAGCCCTACAAGATTACGATAACAATTTTTTTAATTTTATCGAAAAGTTAAAAATTCCAAATTTGATCGCACCAAAAATTTTTGAAACCACATTTTTTCAAAACTTATAAATTGTATGTTCGCCTAAAAAGATATATAAAGTTATTATTAATCATGTTTCGATATAATGAGTATTATTTCTTTAAATCGTAAAACATAAGATTAAAAATTAAAAAATGAACTTTTTGGAAAAAGCACAGAAAAGACGAAAGAGGACATTGGCTCCTATATAGGACCCTATATAGGTTCCGGTATTAGACCCTATACAGATGCGCAGTAGTTTTTATTTAATCGTAAAAAACAACATTAATGATAAAAAATTATAAAAACAAGGAAATAAGAACTAGTATGATTCAATTTTTATGCATATTATGAATTGTAATTATATATATTTATTGAAATGATACATTATTCAGAGCAGCTTAGAATACAATTTAAAACAAAATAAGAAATAAATACAAAAATAATCATGATAAATACAATTTTCTTTTTATTTTTCAATTTTTTAATAAGTAATCCCAGGCAGAGTTACATAAAAAATGTATTATAATTGATATAAAAGTGTTGTGTATAATGTAGAAAAGTTGACATGTTGGACAAAATCGAGTGCGAAGCACGAGATACGTGATGAGAATGTGTTCATTAAAGCCAAAAGAGCTTTAACAAAAGAGAGTTCAAATTTACAAAATTACAGTTGTCGGTCCGTTCACCTTTGATTTTAAAAGGCCTGTGCCCGAATGCGGAAGAAATGCAAAGACTAAGCGCGGAGTGCGATTGCCCTTAGTCGCGTGCCGTAGGCGTGCTCAAGCTCTCTTTTAACGAAAAAAATTCACAATTACAAAATTACAGTGGTGGATGTTTTGAGTCTTAATATTAAAATGTTTGCGCAAGAATGTGCGAAAATATAAAGACCGAGCGCGTAGCGCGAGGTAAATACATAATCGAGCGTGAAGCGCGAGATGAATACAACATCGAGCGCCCTACGCGCGCTCAAACTTGAGAGCGAAGCGAGCCGCGCGCACGGCGCGTGACGAGAATGTGCCCGCGTAGCGGCAGATTTTTTTTATTTTCATTTAATTTTACTTATTTATTTTCTATTGAGCCTTTGTCTGATCAATCAAGTTCGGTATTCGCGGCCATGCCTAAAATTTCCACACTTGAAATTGCCGCCCGAGTGCACGCACGTTCAGCGCATGAGCCATAGCCCATGACTACTTTTCTCTCCCCGTTGGAGAGCTTTCCGATTGCTTCAGATTTCCCATTCGCTTACCAAACTCAACACTAGTTCGTGACCATATATACACAGCTCTTAAAGCAAGTATAGGATCAACGCAGATCGCCAATAGGTTGATCTGAAAGAAGAAGAAGAAGAAGTGGGATCATTAACTTCAAGAAAACACGTGTAACGTTCCATTTCTGTCTAACTCACGGTGACTCACAGATGCCTTTGTCGCACGCGTGTAGTTATCAAAGAACAAGCAATCGTGACAATTTTTTCTATATTTTCCAATGCTGTCTAACCCACTGACGCCTCGTGTCACACGCATATAGCAATGAAATCGAGTATTGTGACAATCGAAATTGACAATATCGTTTAGAGATTTTATATTAAGGATAACTACAAGTTTGATCCAAAGTAGTCTTGAAAGTATAAATTATTATAAATAATAGTTAGCGATAATATCGGCTAACATCAATCCAATTTATGGTTTAAAAACTAGTAGTTAGCTCGGCGGTAGGCTAACATCAGCCCGCTGGATAATTTTAAAAGTAGTCTCTTACCCAGACTGTGGGCTTACATCAAGTCACTTTACAAATTTAAGAGAGGTGCTGAATATAACATAAATAAAACCTGTATTATCAATCAAATTAAGACCAGAAAACAATTTCTTTGAAATAAAAGAATCTTTTTTTTTTAATTCAAAGGAATTTTTTGTTTTACCTGTGTATGTCAAAGAATTGTTTCTTTGATTCAAAGACACTGTTTTTGTAACCGGCTGGAGCAAGAATTCTCGTGACACACCGAGACTTACTGAAACTATACTATCGGCGAGAAAATTCGAGTCCTCTGGCTTTGATGTTGAAAAAGTAAGTGAAGAAAAATTGTAGCCTAATAAAAGAGATATGATTTTAAAGGTGCAAATGTTGTATGTTAATTACCCAAAAAGTAATGTTCCAAAAAATTGTTTATAGCTTACAGAACTGAAATCTGATGAAAAGTAAGGAAATTTGATAGCTTAAAGACAGTGAAATTTGAAGCATAG
The DNA here is from genome assembly GCF_010883055.1 of Belonocnema kinseyi. Taxonomy (NCBI): domain Eukaryota; kingdom Metazoa; phylum Arthropoda; class Insecta; order Hymenoptera; family Cynipidae; genus Belonocnema; species Belonocnema kinseyi. The sequence continues at coordinate 45,272,814 of NC_046665.1, forward strand.
TTTTTTATTGAAAAAGTATTAGGAAAAATATAAAAAAATTCATGGTGGTATTACAAACATTTCTGAACAGATTGCCGTCGAAGAATTTGCAAAATATAGATAATGGTTCGTTTTCCTTAAATAAGCATGCGACCGAACTATCTTCAGTTCTAATGAAGATAATGAAGTGATTTAAATTGGAAATAGTTAGGTGAACTATCTGTAACAATTCACGGTTTTCCTCAGCTCGACCTACCCAACTTGTGCCTCCGAGCCTCAATTTGGCCTTCGATTTTTTCGACGGCAATCTGTTCAGAAAGGTTTAAAGTACCACTAAGAGTTTCTTCAGATTTTTCCTATTATTTTTTCAATCAAAAACTATGCTTCAAAGTTCACTGTCTTTAAAAGCTATCAAATTTCCTTACTTATCATCAGATTTTCAGTTCTGTGCGCTACAAACATGGACATAGGGAACACGGGACTAGGCATGCCATCTTAACTTGGGCGAGCGGGGTTGAATCCACGGAAGAGGGGAGAATTCCATGAGTGGGGAGAGCCGCCATCTTACGATGTGCCATTTGATTATGCGCACGAGCATTTTTGCCGACGAACTGTGCATGAAAATATAAACATGTGGGCGCTGCTATGTTTGTCGTGGGCCATCAAAGGGTGGCGGACCTCCCCCCTCATTGCATCACCCCCGCAATGGCATGCCTAGTCCCTTGTTTCCTATGTCCATGGCTACAAACAATTTTTTGGAATATTACTTTTCTTAAGCTACCATTTTTTCTTCACTTACATTTTCAAAATCAAAGCCACAGGGTCCTCTGTAAATGTGGGAGTTACCTGACATCTCAGTAAATAGCCCCTCTATTTGTATAGTCGAGTATATATGTTGGCACAAGTAACTATAGTCCAACCTCGGGCACTGTCACCCATCGGGATCGGACGTATTAGACAGTGTAAGATCTGTCACCCGATTCTTACCGTGTCCGCGAAATAGATGACGACAGTGTCCGAGGTGTGAAAGGGTCCAAAGCTACAGTGTCCGAGGTTCGACTGTATACTCAAATAATTAAGAATCAGATAGATGCGACGACCACAACGCCTCTCACTCAGCCCGAAGCGCTACTTCGTGATCCGCTGGAGTCAATGTAACGATATTTTAACAATGTCGTGAGACTGCAAGCGTACTTTCGTGACTTCGTTTGACTGTAATTTTTGAATTCGTTAGTTTTTGACTTCGATGAATTCAAGCGATGACTGTCGCCTTCGTTCTGACTTCGTTCTGCCTTCATGACTCGTTTTGTTAGGACGCGTACTGTACATTGCAACGCAACTTTCTTTTCGATTATTTTTATAGGTCCGTTAAGCTAGCACCTCCACAATCGAATTTTTGAATTTTTCATAGCTCAGAATTTTGGGCTCCTTTACTTTTTTCAAAAAATCAATTTTCTTGTGGAGGTGCCAGCTTACATTAACCCAGCACCTCCACTTCTTTAAATCACTAAATAATAAAAATTCAATTACACCAGAATTTTGGGCTTTTTTTGGGCTCTTAAAATCCGCATAAGAAATTTTTCTCAAACCAACCCTTAACTTCCAAAATCAACCCCCTTCAAAAAAAAATTAACGTCAAAAATCAACCCCTCTCTACCACGTAAATACAACTTTGTCCGTAAATAAATTTTTCTAGAATTTTTCAATGGAAATACAGTCTCTGATTTTTGGGCTTCTCGAAAATATCCGATATGATTTTTGGGCTTCAACCCTTAACGTCAAAAATCAAACCCTCTCTTCCACGTAAATAAAACTTTGTCTGCAAATAAATTTTTCTAGAATTTTTCAATGGAAATATAGTCTCTGATTTTTGGGCTCCTCGAAAATACCCGATATGATTTTTGGGCTGCAACCCTTAACGTCAAAAATCAACCCCTCTCTTCCACGTAAATACAACTTTGTCTGCAAATAAATTTTTCTAGAATTTTTTCAATGGAAATACAGTCTATGATTTTTGGGCTTCAACCCTTAACGTCAAAAATCAACCCCTCTCTTCCACGTAAATACAACTTTGTCTGCAAATAAATTTTTCTAGCATTTTTCAATGGAAATACAGTCTCTGATTTTAGGGCTCCTCGAAAATATCCGATATGATTTTTGGGCTTCAACCCTTAACGTCAAAAATCAACCCCTCTCTTCCACGTAAATAAAACTTTGTCTGCAAATAAATTTTTCTAGAATTTTTCAATGGAAATACAGTCTCTGATTTTTGGGCTTCTCGAAAATATCCGATATGATTTTTGGGCTCCAACCCTTAACATCAAAAATCAACCCCTCTCTTCCACGTAAATAAAACTTTGTCTGCAAATAAATTTTTCTAGAATTTTTCAATGGAAATATAGTCTCTGATTTTTGGGCACCTCGAAAATACCCGATATGATTTTTGGGCTTCAACCCTTAACGTCAAAAATCAACCCCTCTCTTCCACGTAAATACAACTTTGTCTGCAAATAAATTTTTCTAGAATTTTTCAATAGAAATACAGTCTCTGATTTTTGGGCTCCTCGAAAATACTCGAAAGCTCAAACTTCGTACAATTTCATGGAGATTGAAAAAACACAAGTCAGACACGTTACCGCTTACCTAAAACACATAAGATACTATGGATATTTTTTTGATCTTTAAATATTCCGTAAAACAATATGAAATATACGTTTTGAATATCCGCATTTTTTTCGTTACAATAGCAGAAAATGTAAAAGGCAAAATAGGAATAGCTCGGATTCGGTCTACTTTGTGTAAAAGCTGTCAAAATAGTTAACCAAAGTTGTCAATTTCCTCGCATTAAAAATAAAAATGCTTCAAAATTGAAGGATGAAGGCATCGATAAATAACGAACACGAGAGACGCTTTCGTATTCACATATTATTTAATTTATTATTTTAAATTTTAAATTAATTATAAATCAAAAATTTGAGGGAATGTGTAATTTTATTTCCATCGAGTGTGTAATATTACACTGCTGTTCGAGTGTCCTTTTATTTACATCGCTAGAGGATGTAATTTCACATATTTTTGTAAAATCACTCAGTAGAGTGTGTGATATTTAGAATGATACAATATTTAATTTTCCGAAACTTTGTAATTTTACACAAATCTTTTTTTACAGTGCATCTACGTGGCTGAGAGGGGTTCATTCTTGACGTTAAAGGTTGGATCCCAAAAATCGTAGGGTGTATTTTCGAGGAGCCAAAAAATCAAAGACTCTATTGACATTTTAAAATTCAAAAAGAAATTATTTGTTGACAAAGTCGTATGTACGTTATAGAGAGGGGTGAATTTTTTATGTTAAGGGTTGAAGCCCAAAGATAGTAGACGGTATTTTCGGAAAGCCTAAATATCAAAAACTCTATTCCTATTGTAAAACTCTGAAAACAGTTATTTTTTGACAAATTCGTATGTCCGTGTTAAAGAGGGTTTGATTTTTGACGTTAAGGGTTGAAGCCCAAAAATCATTTCGGGTATTTTCGAGGAGCCCAAAAATCAGAGACTCTATTTCCATTAAAAAATTCTAGAAAGTGGGTATTTTCTGGGAGACCAAAAAAAGCCCAAAAATATCCCGTTAATAAATAACTGAAAATTTTCAATTTTTTGAAGGGGGTTGATTTTGGAAGTTAAGGGTTGGTTTGGGGAAAACTTTTTTTGCGGATTTTAAGAGCTAGGTTAATGTAAGCTGGCACCTCCACAAGAAAATTGATTTTTTAAAAAAAGTAAAGGAGCCCAAAAATTTGTATTGGAGCCAAAAAAAGCCCAAAATTCTGAGCTATGAAAAATTCAAAAATTCGATTGTGGAGGTGCTAGCTTAATGTACCTTATTTTTATACCACTCGATCTCGACCTCAATGGCTTTCACCATTGTTAAAATGACGTGAACGTTACGAGTTCATGCTTTTTATAGTGTTGTGTGATTTCGTTAAGACTTCACGAAAAATGCTAACGTTCGAAACGTTCGAGACCACAGTATAAATAGCCCCTCGGCTCAGCACAAATCTTGTTTCATCAAGTAGTAGACTAAGTAGGACTAGTTTTTAATACAAAAGACTAAGGGTTAGACATAATTAGGTTTTGTTTTGAGTTGAAGTCTCTTGATGCCTATTCTTAGGAGATAATTATTATAAAATTTTAGACATTAGCTTAAATTAAGGCAAACATAAAATCAAGACCATCATAGAAGTAAGACTTTTTTTGTCATACGATCGTTTGTTAACTCTCTTATTTCATCGTCCTGCCTACAACAGTTTATTCGTTAATAATGCGAATTGAAACACAAGCTTCGTTCTTTATCGCCCTTTATGCTTTATCATACAAGTATTTCGTATCATATATAAATTGAAATTAACCATCACGTTAAATTATTTGGTGCAATTTTCTCACTTCATGTTTTTATGTTATAAAGTCACTAAATTTGAATCAAGTCGCTAAGGTTTGACTTTCTTATAATGTTCGTTAATTTAAGGAACATTTTGCTGGCCTCATCACCCACGCAAATTTAACTTTTTTTTGGCCAAATATTTAGTGCCGAATTTATTTAAATTTGTACAATCAAAATTAGAATTTGTGCATCACCGGAAGTACCTGCTTGCTCAGAAAAACACTAGCGGGGCATGCGAACCGTTTCGCTGACCCCGACATTATCCAAAATCAACTTTATATGAATGCATTATTTTTATCTTAATTTGATCAAATCTGTGCGACTAACTTCAACCCCTAAAAACTACCCCCTGTACAGAAAACACCATGACGGGGCCAGCGAAACGTTTCGCTGGCCCCGACATTATCCAAAATCAACTTTATATGGGTGCATTATTTTCGTTATAATTTGTTCAAATTTGTTCAACCAATTTCAATCCCTAAAAACTACCCCCTGTACAGAAAACACCATGGCGGGGTCAGCGACACGTTTCGCTGACCCTGTCATTATCCAAAATCAACTTTATATGGGTGGATTATTTTCGTCTTAATTTGTTCGAATTTGTGAAACCAACTTCAACCCCTAAAAACTTGCCCCTGTTGAGCAAACGTCATATCGGATCCAGCGCAAAGTACCGCTAGTCCCGACATTATCCAAAATCAACTTTATAAGTGTGCATTATTTTGGTCTTAATTTTTTCAAATTTGTGCGAACAAACTTCTACCCCTAAAAAAGACACTCTGTACTAAAAACACCATAGCGGGGCTAGCGAAACGTTTCGCTGGCCCCGCCATTATCCACAATTGACTTTAGATTGGTTTATGATTTTCGTCCTAATTTTTTCAAATTTGTGAAACCAATTTCAACCCATAAAAACTAACCCCTGTTGAGAAAACCTCATATCGGATCCAGCGCAACATATCGGTAGTCCCGACATTATCCAAAATCAACTTTCTATAGGTGCATTCTTTTCGTCTTAGTTTGCTCAAATTTGTGAAATCAACTTCAACCCCAAAAAACTACCCAATTTGCGGAAAACACAGTAACGGGACTAGCGGTACGTTGCGCTGTATCCGATATGACGTTTCCTCAACAGAGGGTTGTTTTTTAGGAGTTGAAGTTTTGTCGTACAAATTTGCACAAATTCAAACGAAAATAATACACCCATTTAAAGTTAATTATGGATAATTCCGGGGCCAGCAAAACGTTTCGCTGGCCCCGCCATTGTGTTTTCCGCATAGAGGGTTGTTTTAATAGGTTTAAATTTGTTGCACAAATTTGAACAAGTTAAAATGAAAATAATGCACCCACATAAAGTTGATTTTGCATAATGTCGGAGACAGCGAAACGTTCGCTGGCACTTAAAACTTTCCCTCTCATTATAATTTCCATTAAAACTACCCTTCTACGTAAAAGTATACAGCAGAACATGTATGTGTATGAAAAAAGCATTGAAAATAGTAAAATAATACAATCCTCAAAAGCTACCGCTACCAGGTGTATACATATTAAACCGGTATTGCCATTTAGCGGCCAGTAGGCACACTTGTAGGCACTGTCGGAACTTACCATTTGTGCTAATTGGCGTATTGT
>NC_046665.1:45278956-45280915 GCF_010883055.1 Belonocnema kinseyi
AGGGCGCATACTTTGAATAAAATATTTGTTATCATTCTCTTGAAATAAATGTGTTTTTTTCTTGAAAAAAATACCGGTTTCATATGTATACACCTGGTAAGTCATATATACCTGACCCTCGTGACCAAAAAAGTTTTAAAACTTGGAAAACCACCTTTAAACAATGGAAAAATGATTTAGAACTCCAAATGAGTTACATGACACTTTAAAATATCCCTTTCATTATAATTTTCCTAAAAACTACCCTTCCACGTGAACGTATGCAGCAGAATATTACAACGTATGAAAAAAGCATAAAAAATAATACAACTTAGAAAACACAGTTCGTTGATATTTTTATGCTCATTCCTTGCTCGCCAATTTTATATAATACGATTCTCAAAAACTACCCCTAAGTCATAAATACCTGACCCTCGTGACCAAAACCGTTTTAAAAGTTGGAAAACCACCTTGAATAATGTGAAAATTATTTAGAACAGTGTTAGTTGACAGTGTTAGTTGACATTTTGTTGCTCTTTTTTGCTCTATTTTTCTCTCCGATTATATATAATACGTTCCACAAAAACTACCCCTAAGTCATGTATACCTAACCATCGTGAACAAAAACGTTTTAAAAGTTGGAAAACCACCTTCAACAATGTAAAAATGATTTAGAGCACCAAATTATATAGATGACGCTTGAAAATTTCCCTCTCATCATAATTTCCTTTAAAAACTACCCTTTCATGTAAACTTATGCGGCAGAAAATGTATATGTATGAAAAAAGCAATAAAAATAATAAAACTTAGAAAACACTGTTAGTTGGCATTTCTTTGCTCATTTTTTTCTCTCCGAATATATATAATACGTTCCTCAAAAAGTACGCATGAGTCAAACACACCTAAACCTCGTGACCAAAACGTTTTAGAAGTTGGAAAACCACCTTGAACAATGTAAAAATGAATTGGAACTCCAAATTGTTTACATTACACTTGAAAAATACCCTCTCATTATAATTTCCTTAAAGCTACCCTTTCACGTAAACGTATGCAGCAGAAAATATATATGTATGAAAAAAGCATTGAAAATAATAAAACTTAGAAAACAGTGTTACTTGACATCTTGTTGCTCTTTTTTGCCCTCCGATTTGCCCCCCAGCGTGTCCACCCTGTATAACACGTTTCAGAAAAACTACTTCTAAGTCATGCATAATTACCCCTCGTGAACAAAAACGTTTTAAAAGTTGGAAGATCACCTTGAACAATAAGAAAATGATTTAGAACTGCAAATTATTTCCATTACACTTGGAAATATCCTTCAAAATATAATTTCCTCAAAAAATACCCTTCTACGTTAATGTATGCAGCAGAACATATACACGTATGAAAAAAGCAAAAAAAATAATACAACTTAGAAAACATGGTTCGTTGATAATTTTTTGCTAATTTTTTGCTCCCCAATGATATATAATACGTTTCCCAAAAACTACGCCTAAGTCATACATACCTACCTATTGTCAATAAAAACGTTTTAAACGTTGGAAGACCACCTTGAACATTGTAAAAATTATTTTGAACTCCAAATTATTTACATGAAACTTGAAAATTTTCCTCTCAATATAATTTTCATAGAAACTACCCTTTCACGTAAACTTATGCGGCAATAAATGTATCTGTATGAGAAGAGTATTAAAAATAATAAAACTTAGAATCACTGTTAGTTGGTATTTCTTTGCTCTTTTTTTGCTCTCCGATTATATATAATACGTTCCTCAAAAACAACCCTGAGCCATAAATACCTAAGCCTTGCGACCAAAAACGTTTTAAAAGTTGGAAAAACCACCGTGAACAATGTAAAGATGATTTAGAATTTCAAATTGTTTACATTACACTCGAAAATTACCCTCTCATTATGATTTCCCTTAAAACTACTCTGCCACGTGAAAGCATGCTGCAGAACATGCATGTGTATGAAAAAGC
>NC_046665.1:45281015-45308738 GCF_010883055.1 Belonocnema kinseyi
AATACCACTAAGGTTTACATACCTAACCGTCGTGACGAAAAACGTTTTAAAAGTTGGAAAGCCACCTTGAACAATGTATAATGTATAAGTTATGTACAACTCTATATTTATTACATGACACTTGTAAGTCTCTTTCCATTATAATTTACCTTAAAACTACCCTTCGACGTGAACGTATGCAGCAGAACACATACCCGTATAAAAATGCATAACAAATATTAAAACTTAGAAAACAGTGTTAGTTGATATTGTTTTGCGGTTTTTCTTTTGCTGATCATACATAATATGTTCCGGAAAAACTAGCCCTAAGCGACAAATACCTAACCCTTGTGACCAAAAACGTTTTAAAAGTTGGAAAAGCACCTTGAACAATGTAAAAATGATTTAGAACGCCAAATTGTTTACATTGCCCTTGAAAATTACCCTCTCATTGAAATTTCCCTTAAAACAACTTTACCACGTGAAAGCATGCAGCAGAACTTGCATGTGTATGAAAAAGTCTTTGGTCACGAGCGTTTGATAAGCATGACTTAGGGGGAGTTTTTGAGGAACGTATTATACATAATCGGAGATCAAAATAAGGGCAAAAAATATCAACTTACCGTGTTTTCTAAGTTGTATAATTTGTTATGCTTTTTTCGTAAGTGTATAAGTTGTGCTGCATAAATTCACGTGGAAGGGTAGTTTTTAGGAAAATTGTAATGAGAGAGAAATTTCCAAGAGTACTGTAAATAATTTAGAGCTCTAAATCATCTTTACATTGTTCAATATGGCTGTCCAACTTTTAAAACGTTTTTGGTCACGCGCTTTAGGTGTGTATTACGCAGGAGTAGTTTTTGAGGAACGTATTATATATAAACCGATACCCAAAAAATGAGCAAAAAAATACCAACTAACACTGTTTTCTAAGTTTTACTATTTTTAATTCTTTTTCATACATATATATTTTCTGCCGCATAAGTTTACGTGAAAGGGTAGTTTTTTATGAAAATTATAATGAGATGGAAAATTTCAAGTGTCATGTAAATAATTTGGATTTCTTAATCATTTTACATTGTTCAAGGTGGTCTTCCAACGTTTAAAACGTTTTCTGTTCACACGAGTGGCAGGTATGTATGACTTAGGGATAGTTTTTGGGAAACGTATTATCCATCACTGGCGAGCAAGAAATGAGCAAAAAAATATCAACGAACCATGTTTTCTAAATTATATTATTTTTTATGCTTTTTTCATACGTGTATATGTTCTGTTGCATACGTTCACGTGGAACGGTATTTTTTAGGGAAATTATAATGAGAGGGAAATTTTCAAGGGTAATGTAAATAATTTGGAGTTCTAAATCATTTTTACATTCTTGAAGGTGGTCGTCCAACTTTTAAAACGTTTTTGGTCACGAGGTTTAGGTATGTATGAATCAGGAGTAGTTTTTGAGGAACGTATTATATATAATCGGAGAGCAAAAAAAGAGCAAAAAATACCAAATAACACTGTTTTCTGAATTATATTATTTTCAATCCTTTTTTGTACATATATATTTTCTGCCTTATAAGTTTACGTGAATGGGCAATTCTTATGAAAATTATAATGAGAGGGAAATTTGCAAGTGTCATAAAAATAATTTGGAGTTCTAAATCATTTTTGCATTTTTCGAGGTAGTTTTCCAACTTTTAAAACGTTTTTGGTCACGTGGGTTATGTATGTATGACTTAGGGGTAGTTTTTGGGGAATGTATTATATATAATCGGAGAGCAAAAAATTGGCAAAAAAATATCAACGAACAGTGTTTTCTAAGTTTTATTATTTTCAATGCTTTTTTCATTCATATATATGTTCTGCTGTTTACCTTCACATGGAAGGGTAGTTTTTGGGGAAAACTATAATGAGAGTTAAATTTCTAAGCCTCAAGTAATTAATTTAGTTCCCTAAATCATGTTTACACTATTGAAGGTAGTTTTCCCTCTTTTAGAGCGGTTTGGTCACGAGGGGTACGTGTGTCAGACTTAGGGGTAGTTTTTTGGGAAACGTAGTACATGTCATCAGAGAGCAAAAAAAAGCAAAAAGATCTCTACTAATCGTTCATCGCATTATAATAATTTTTAGTGAGTTTTCGTAGGTGGCGGCGCTGAATGGACGTCCTGCTAGCGCCGTCACCCTTTTATCCGAAGTTTAAAGAGCAAAAATTTTTTTTGCATGAAATTAGTAAAAAAAACAAAAAAATATGACGTATTCCATCTGTCAATTTGCCTTTGTCGCGGCGCTGAGTGGACGGACCTTCAGCTTAGGCTGCACACAAGGTTGTCCGCGGAAGGTATGCGAAGAACTTTATTTTCTTATACAAAATTCAGTCTTCAGCCAACTTGCTTCAGAAAATGATATTTGGAGCTTTCTCCTAACGGACAGATCCTGCAGTAATAGAAGGTGCATGTGAACGACAAAAATTACATATGATGAAAGCGGTGAGTTACAATTAATTTAAACGTTAGCGACTCCTAATAACAATTTGCATTGCTTCTTGAATAAAACTCATTTTAATTTAATCTGTTTTATTCACAGTTCCTTTCATAATTTTACAACTACAGGATATTTTGACTTCTATCCACTTGGATAACATTCTCGTGAGCTTATCTGATGTCGTTGGCATTAAAGGCAAATACATTCTTTTGGGAGTTGTTCGATATAAAAATCATCTGCTGAGTTCTAATATTGAATTTTCACAACTTGGAATGGGACACTACACATCTATCTGCAAACGAAATAACACCTGGACGGAATTTAATGATCTCCAAGGCGGAACACAGAAAAATTTTAAAAGGAGAGGATAGGACTGTAAATGTAGAATTTATTATAAATGTAAAATTTTGCATGAATCTAAAGTTCTAATTTGAAAATCTTAATTAATTTCACCGATAATTCGTAGCAAATGCTTCTACCATAATATGTTGCGTTGCAATTCCAGAATATTCAAAAAGGTACCAAAAATAATTTTTTGTTTGTTCAATCATTCTCAAAAGTCTTTATTCAGAAAAATATTGTCGGCTACTGACGAACTGGTAAGAATTTTAAATTCTTCATTCAGTTAAATAATAATGTTCATGTAGCACTCGATATCGATGCTCTAATAAGCACATGGCAAATGCGATTTGGGTAATATAGAAGTATTGTAAATTTTTATTCTGTGTTGGGCGGAATAGTTAAATTAATAGCCAGATAATTTTTATAGACATTAGAACATACTTGGTAGCTGCAGAATTATAATATTCAAGCCAACCGAGTAATCCAGTCGCCACTAACACTTCTATATGCACTAATAGGTCCTCGAGATTACTCTTTTTTAAATGTCAAAAAAGGCTCCTGATTACGAATAACCTGCGTAGGTGTTCGAAATATAGGTCAATTTTGGTTTAAACAATTTTTTAAAACAATCTAATTATTCATTGCCAAAGCATTGATAAAATCATTTTTAACATGGCTGAGCAAAAATAAAACTTTTTTGCATCTTGCACTTTTTTCGTACGAGAAACTGTTTGCAATGTACAGCGTTATAAACAAATGATATTTTAACAAAATTGCCATATTTGCATAGTGTTACCTCAGAGTCTATGATTCTGACAAATTTAAAACTTGTACACTGTCTATACCAAGGATAGATCTCTTAAGGGCATACGATACTTAGAAAATTATCGATTTTACCAGTTTTAGGTTCCCCCGGCTTTTTTTCTAGAATAATAAATTTTTTGTCCTAAAAATTTTGGAAACGATAGCGAACATGCTAACGGACGTCCCCGCACACTTTTTTTGTGTTTTTTTATCAAAATTTTTTTGACATTATGTTTGTTATGTTTGTTACAATTCACCCGAGCGTTACTTCCAAAATACACAATATTTTTGGCCGGAAATTTTGGACTTACAAATAAACATAGTAACTAATCTCCCGGAACTAACCTTGTTTGCAACCAATCAAAAAAGTTTATTTCAAAAATAATTTCCAGATTATCGGACAGGCAGAGATGAAAAACGACGTAACCTCAAAATAATGCATATGCATAAAATTTTTATTTAGTACAGTATTTTGTTTTGTTATTATCCCTGAAAAAAGAATCTGGGGACGTCCGTTATGATATTTTATAGCATCTCATAATTCAGTTTTTAAAAATTTTCCCTTTTATGGAAAAAAGCCGGAGAAACTGTAAGTATCACATGCCCTTAAAAGGTTAAAGAAATCTTCCAATCAAATAAAAACTTCTGTCCTTAAATTTTCGTTAAAAAGATGTTATTTTTAAGAAGGAACCGTTTAGACTTTTCATTCATTATTAAACAATCATCCAGATCAACTAGTGTCATCATTTTGATTTAAATTGTTGCGAAAGCTTTATCTAGCATTATTAACATAATTTTTTGTTCATAATTTATTTTGCTAAATTGTTTATAAGAATTTATAAAAATAATTACCCTTAATCATCATAATTGACTACAATTTTTTTTGTAAATCCTTGTCACATAATTAAAATTTTTACTATCTTGAAATTTTCTCGTACGTAAAAGTAAAAAGTTTAATTTTGTGTCAAGGATTTATAAAAAAATTGAAGTAAATTCTGGTAATTGAGGGTAATTATTTATATCAATTGTTATAAACAATGTAGCAAAAGAAATTATGAACAACAAATTATTTTAATAATGTTAGATAAAGCTTTCGCAACAATTCGAAGAAACATTATGACAATGGTTGATCTGGATAATTGTTTATTATTAAATAAATAGTCTAAACGGTTTCCTCTTAAAAATAGCAACTTTTTACCAACAATTTAAGGGCAGAAGTTTTTATTTGATTGGAAGATTTCGTTTTCCCTTTAAGAGATCTATCCTTGATAAAGATAGTGTACAAGTTAACAAATTTTATGAATTATAGATTCTGAGGTAACATTGTGCAAATATGGTATTTTGTTAAAAAATCATTTGTTGATAACGATGTATATTGCAAACAGTTTCTCGTACGAAAAAAGTGCAAGATGAAAAAAAGTTTTATTTTTGCTCACCCATGTTAAAAATGATTTCATCAATCTTTTTGTCAATAAATAATGACATTGTTTAACAAAAGTGTAAACCAAAATTGACCTACATTTCGAAAACTTACCCAAGATATTCGTAATCAGAGGCCTTCTTTTGACAAAAAAAGAGTAATCTCGGGGACCTATTAATGCATACAAAAATGTTAGTGGCTACCGGATTAGAGTCGCTGTTTGTAACTTCGGTTTATTATTTCGATGTTTTTCTTTAGCGAATATAACATTCAACTCCTGAGTTAAGCACTGTTTCCAGCATTGCTTGCCTTGGCCTTCAACATAACTCGAAATAATCCAAACGTGAACAGAAAGGGCCGCTTGCATTTTCAACCAAGAACATATTTTTTACCTTCAGAAATGGAGTTTCAACAAAATGCATACATTTTTGAACATAAGATTTGAATTTGAAACCAGGAAAATCAATTATCCTCTAAAAATACGAATTTTAAACAAATTACATCAACTTTAAACGAAATAGCTTAATTTCTAAATTTAAAAAATTATTTTTAACTTAAAATAAAACAGTAAGATTTTAAGTTAAAAAATTACGTTTAACTCAGAAAAGAAATTTAAAAAGACATAAATTTTAAACAAAATAGAATTTAAAAATACATAAATAAACAAATGAGTTTTTACTCAACTTGTTTAAATTTGAACCAAAGAGTTAAATATTATCAATCTAAAAATAGACATGTCTAATAAAAAATATAATAATTGATATTTCAAGAAAAACGATCATAATTTTAAATGGAAAGCAATTAAATGTAACAAAAAATTTTAATTTTTAACAAAATCGTTGAATCCTACGCCCAAATAGATTAATTTTTAACCAAAAAGTTATATTCTTTACGAAAAAGATGATATTTCAACCAAGGAGTTGCACGTTATTTCAATTTTTTTCTAAATATGAACATTGTAATTAAAAATATAAATACAGCTAAATTTATTGCCTTATTATATTATATTTAAAAAGTTCTTTTGAATCGTTGTGGAGCCATCAATCCCTTTTAACATACATTGTTTGAATAAAATTCACAATCGCCAGCACCGAAAAAATTCTCGAAGAGCCCTTGTTGAAATGTAAAGTAAATGTCAAGGTTCCTAAGCAGGAAATTATCTAAATTGAACGACATTGTGTCATATTTCCAAAAAGTGTATTTTTGTACACCAAATATAATTTCATAACCAGAGTTTATAAAAAACTTGTAAATATTTTGTGGTTATCAACCGTTGTTTTTTTAATTTTGTTCGTCTCTTGTGTCATTTTTCCACAAATTTATTTTTATTTGTGAATCTAATTTTTTACGATTAAAAGAAAATCTACTCGTGACACCTAAAAATGATTAATAACAAATTTATAAATGTTTTTGGGAAGGGCAACTTTTCTCTATTATTTTTTTCCATAACTTGTGTTGTTTGTACAAAACATTTTTTTTTTATTTTTAATGTTGTTTTTTACTATTAAAACCAAGAACTACGCATCCTATCTAAAAGTGATTACTGCCAAATTTGTAGATCTTTTCAGGTCATGCAATTTTAGTTCTAATATTTTCTTTCGTACCTTGCATAGTTTAACCACAAAATAGAATTTTTGATTTTCCCTTATTTTTTGTAAGGTCAAAATTTGAATTTTCGACAAAATTAAAAAAGTTGTCATAATAAACTTGTAGGACTTTCATAAATCAACGTTGTTCTTTTGACTTTTGTCAAATCCTGCTTTTTCGACTTAAAATGTTCCTATTAGTTTGCTTTTTGGATTTTGAAAATGCTATAACTTTGATAATTTTCTTTTTATCGAAAAAAGTCCTGAGGATAAATTGTTCGAGTTTCCGAGTACTATGAATATCCGTACATAGAATTAATGGACCTTGTAAAAAATGGTCTCAAATATTTTAAAAATGCGCTCTCCTTTTTAATTTTCGTCCAAAATAACTCGTTTACCAGCTCGCTTTTTTCTTTTTAGGCCTTAAAAGAGTTTGCCAAAGCAAAATCTAATCTGATCAATCCTTCGTAAGTTATCGGGCCTACACGGTACAGACTACAGGCAACCAAATCGTTTTTTCTGACTCAGGGGGTATTAAAACGAGAAGATCAAAAAAGTGGATATTAAAACCTTCTCATTAGGATTAAAATATAAAAAACCAAGTCATCGAGAAACTAAAATACCTTTTGATTCATCTCAGAAATATCTAGGTGCGTATTTTTTTCTTTTGTATAAGCAATTTGTTAGAGAATTACATCATTTTTTTATACATTAGTCATTATTATAGAAAAAGAAAGCTCCGGTGCATAATTTTTATCTTATGATATTTCTTAGTATCTTTCATATTTAGACCAAAAAATGCAATTTATTACTGTTTATTAGTTATTGTGGCGGTTAAAAACAGAATCATTGGTCAAAAATTGGAATTTTCGGCTTTAAAACAAAATTAAACATTTTCTTATGATAATCCTGCTGTGCTTTCAAAAAGGACCGTGTTTCTTTTTCTGACCTTTTTTCGTATCGTGCGTTGTTTGGTTTGAAATTTAAATTTTCGTTTTTTTTTTCTTTGGATTTTGAAAAAGCTCTATAACTTTTGCAATTATGTTTTGATTTATAAATGGTATGGGGATGAATTGATCGAGTTTTCGAGTACTATATAGTAAATAGCTGTACATAGAATTTTTAAATCTTGAAAAGAATAGTTCGAAAATGTTCAAAATCCTTTAACAATCTAAATTTGTATCCAGAATGGCTGTCTAATGAACTCGAACTTCAGTTGCTGACATATAAAGAGTATGTGAAAGGCCAATTTGAGAGAATGATTTTTTCAAAAGTTATCGTGCTGACAGGCAGACAGAGATATAGACAGACACATTGGTAAATACATGTTTTTCGGGGTCAGAGGATCTCAAAACGTAAGACATTTGACGCAAGCGGGGAGGGTAGGGTGAAATTTTACACAAATATAATACCTTCTTCGATAAGAAAGTAAAAATTAAGAATTGCATTGCATAGCATTAAAGTAGCTAGAATTGATACCTAAAGAATTGAACGATTTTTTTCATTTAAAATGTTTACAATTTTAGTATACTGAATTTTTATCTCGGATGCTAAATTTTTAATTTTTCCTTTTAATAAATTTGAAATTTGCACCAACAATTGCATAGGTTGAATTTTCAAAAAGCAAGATGAGACATATAAATTTCCTTATCATATAAACTAATGATATTGTTAAAAGTCATTACGTTTTTTGCAAAAAGGGTTTCCTTTTGAACATCGACCTCCGCAACTGTTCACATGTAAAAAACTTGGGAGTTCGCAAAGAACCACGACAGAACCAAGATAAAACCCTAAAAAAAGTTTTGTCTTCATAATTTGAATTTGTGACGGTCTGAATGAAAAGTCACTTTAATTTAATTTTATCCTGACACAGATTCGTAGACCTGGTCAGGGAGTTTATTAAATGAAAAACAAGTTGCAGACGTAGAGGTCAGACAAGGAATGAATCTGGAGCCGAGGCCCTGCTGCGACGGTCCCACGACGAAAGCTTACACTCTACTGCCCTTATCATAAAGGAAGGGAGAAGATGATATCAATCTACTCTTCGCCTGCGAAACTGCTCTCTTTTAGAAGAATGCGCTTACAAAGCTAAAACATTTTTACCTATTCTTTCTACCTTCACACCTCCCCTGTTAGAGTGAATTTCTCCCGAAATTCTTTCTACTTTCATAGCTTACTTCCTTGTAAACTTATTAGGCTTATTATCTAACTTACTCTCTAAGTCAATCGTAGAAGCGCTCGCTGGTATGTAGGCGACAACTTGTTGTATTATGGAGTTGTTTATCTTATTGGTCGTACAACAAAAATTAATGCAGAGGCTAGAAAGACATTTCTGAATTAATTCGTAAACTCCGCATTTATAAAGTGCAAATATTGAGATAAGGATTAATGAGGTGTAGCCTAAGTAAGAAAGAATGTTCGTTTCCTGTTCTTTCCAAGAATGAGATCTTCTAATACTCTGTACTTTACTCAAAACATTTTCTATCTCATCTAAAGATTTTCCGGCTGATTTTAATTCCTGGTCATTTATTTGTCCTTTCAAGGTTAGGAATACATTTCGTACAAGATTTAAATTGGATTCCGAGAACGGAATTGAAACTTTTTTTCGGTATGAAAAATTCTGCGTTTTGACTTTTGTTTTGCTTAATTTTATAATAGTGTATTCGGTATGTATAATGCAGTTATCTAGAGCTTTAATTAAAGTTACTCCTGTTTTTCACTTTTCATAATTTGAATTTTCGCAGTAAATTTGTATGGTCTTCTCCATGTTTGGAATCATAATGACACCCTGCTCGTTTTGTAAAATGTAAAATACCGTTTGATCAATAATGATTACATTTATCTGACATATTTTGTTGTTTATAATTTTAACGCTGTTTTTTATCAGTTGTGTGTCGCAGGATTGATTTTATGCTAGGAGATAGCTAGGATTCTTTATTTTACAAATTTTTGTAATTCCAAGTAATTTACAGTAACTAAGACCACTTTCTGACGTAGGACTGTAAAGACTTTTTTGGACGTTGATCAATACATAATTTTCATTTGGGATTACGGTGATAAAAATATCCCCCCTTCGTAGTGGTACCGGAATTAAGTGATTAATTTTGTAGATTTCTTTTTCGAAAATCGGCATTTCAATTGAGTAAACAAATTTACTATTTATCAATAAAACAGTTATTTCGGCAATATCAATCAAGTATTGATAATTTTCTTCTACTAACTAAATGCCACGCTTTTCATTGTTTACTTCTTCAAATTGTTCAAATCCCTTTATAAGTGTAGTCGGAGGTAAAATTTGGGGATGTAATATTCCGTATTTACCGTCATTTATTGCATCGATTAATAGCGATATGTCTTCAATTAATTCTGATATAACAGCGGTCATGATTGTGATCTGATTAGCCATTACTTTATTTTCGATATTTTCATTAGCCTTAGTGGCTAACTTGTTATAATTATCTATAATATTTTAATTTTTTGTAAACAAGGAATCTACATCATGTGTGGCCGAATTTAAAATAATCCTAATTACTTTAGTTTGATTTTGTAATGAGATTTTTAACATTTTGTTTTGGGAATACAGTTGATTAAGTTCGTGATTGATTTATTCTAAATCTCTTTTAGATAGTGTACCGAAAAGTGTCTTGGATATGCTTCCAATAAAATTGAAAGCTCCCCTTTTATGCCGATTCTTTCGAAATCACTGATTGAGCAACTATCTTCGAATATTTAATCTTTTAATTCAGGATTTTAAGGTTTCCAGTTCAAATTGTTCTAAAATCCATGTAGTGTGATAGATTTTTGCTGTACCAAGGTTTTCGGCGAATATAGTGGATCCATCGAGTGAAGTGAGGGTCACGTTAGTAGATGTGCTCGAGAAAGATGATAGCAGTATCGATAGTTTAGTGAACGATCGTGGTCGCAGCTTCCGGAAGTTACATCTTTCCTAATTCTTCAAAACAACCAAAACATTTTTGGGGGTGCAAAGTGCATTGATGGATCCACCCTGGTACTCATAGTTTCGGATTACATTGAGCAGGTATTCAGAAGCTCTAGTAATAACAGTGATGAATTATCATGTGCTCTGTGTGACCGACTTTAAGCTAACCAGACGCTAGTGCGTAGTTGATTTAGCATAAAATTAGACTTTGCTTTATGATTTTGAGGACAATACTTTTTAAACTTTTCTACTTTGTAGAAAATCGTAACTGTCGACTTCAGAAGTTGAAAACAGCTATTATAGGCCTCTAGTTTACATTGTTTTATTTCTTTTACTATTAATAATTTGAATTATTTTAGCTTTAGACCAGTTCTTGTACTAATTTTTTAATCATATAATTTGAATGCTCAATTTTTCAGTAATAGAGTATCAAATGTTTCTAGCACTAATACAGTATTTATTTTTTTTAACTTGAAGGTTTCTCAAAATCTAAAGGTCTTTCGGAAGATGATGCCCATAACTTGAATGTTATAAAAGGAGTATTTAAATTTTTTTCAAGATGACAGAGAAGGCTTTTTCTGCAAAGTGTGACAAAGTTAATGATAAAACTCGGTGAAACAAAGTGCTTACAGATCTTATAAATCTTCAAGATGTTAAAAAGGAAAAAAGGAAGCAAAGAAGTCCACGAAAGCTTCTGATGATGTCCACGACGATCTGATCAAAACTCATTGCGATTCGTGCAGAATGTATTACATAGGAGGCTGAAAAGGAGTGAAAATTTCTTCCATATGTATTACGTATTTGCCCCTATCTTATTGAAGATTAGAAAAAAAGAAGAAATTTTCTATACCATTTCGAAGATTTTTGAGATTGCTTTTTATTGTCCCACAAGCCAAAGATGTAAAATCCCTTTTTTTAAGAAGTTGAATATGCCGAACCTGAAATTTTCTCAGCGTCAATCAAAGAAATTTGCTATTATTGTGCTTTCATGTAAAATATATTTTTAATGATTTTTAAAGAGTTACAATAACGTATAACATTTACAATTCTAAAATTCTAATTTTTCGATTTTGTTCATCTCAGAAATGTTTTTCACACCAGAATAAGGTTTAGGCTGATGTAGCCATAATTATACGCGGGCGACAGAGGATGCGCATGAGCTGAGTACGATTATGGTCATAATAAAATGAAAGTTTTCTGTGTTTCTTCTTTAAAAGTTCTTGGATATAAGATTCTTAAATTTTGTACCAAAAAAAATTAACCACATTTAATATGCTCCTATCATTTTTTAAGCCTACGCCATGTTACATTATTTAAAAGATCTGCGTTCAGTCGCTTAGAGCTGAAAATTCCATAATACTCTAATACCCGGGTAAAAACCAAGCATATGGGAGGCCACAGCAGAAGTTTTTTGTTTCTCCTATATCCACAGGATGACGCGGGTTTGCGTCTTCGTTACCTCTTTAGAAGTTAATACTCTCAATTATATACGGATTCGGTGATTTTGTTTAGATTAAAATTATTCACTAAAAATGTATAGGTTACAAAGGCGCATATCCTCGGCATCTTGTGTATGTAGAAGAAACGATAAACTTTCTGCTGTTGTCTCGGTGGCTTAAGGCGCTTCCTCAGGCTTGAAAATTAGCCCATGTATTACTTTGACAAGTTTTTCTCCTACAATTCTAAATTTTATGATTTCATATTTCAACCAGACTATAAATGCCCAAATGCAGAACCTCTCAGAGCGCTTTTTTCGAAAAATTGCCTGGTTCTTGTTTTATTATAATTATTTGAAAATTGATGCATTTTTCGCGCCTGGGAAGTAGCAAACCGACACCATGAGTGTACTCATGGCGAACATAGTTCGAAGCTCTTCTAGCTGACTATAGAACAGCGGGTGGTCTAGAGTGTCATTTTTTCGAGGATACTTAAAAAATCGTAAACCTAGGATCGAGCCGAGAATTGAGATTGAGTGCCTGTCATGCCTCACTTAACTTTCCTATTGTTAGCGATTACAGTCGGTAGAAAGAAATTAGAAATTAGCAAATATTAAGGAATTTCACTTTAATACTGTGCATTCGGTCCATTACATAACGAAAAGACGATTTAAAAAAGAAAGAAGAAAATCGGTTAATCCGTTCAATTTCTGGATACGCCTTTTTTCTTTCTTCTCTGATTGTACGACTGAAAATACTAAAAGAAAAAGATGCTGCGCCCAAAATTGTAAACTGTTGAACGGGAAAAGTATGAAATTTATTCATTTTATTTCCATTTTCTTATTCATTTCATTTATTCATTCATTTACTCATTCATTTATTCATTCATTTCAATATTTTAATTTCATGGTGGCAAGTTTAAATTGAAAACTCTGCAATCATAGAGAATCATAATTTTCCTATCTTTTTTCTTGAATCTTTATTTGTGTCAAATACAACTGCTTGCATCACCATAAACGTGTTGTTTTGTTCAGGATTGATGAACTACCCTAGCAACACCGCATATTCCCTCAATATTTCTACCATATTTCCTGCATTATCCGCAATATTACAGGAAATATGGTAGAAATATTGCTGGAGTGTCTCTATGTCCTTTTTCTGAAATATAAAGTTGATAATTTTTCAAGTTTTTACCAAAAAGTATCCGCTAGATAAGGACATAGAGACACTCCAGCAATATTTCTACCATATTTCCTGTAATATTGCGGATATTGCAGGAAATATGGTAAAATATTGAGGGAATATGCGGTGTTAGTTGGGTATTTTGCTTCAAGATTCACATCATTTGGTTCAATTTCATTGCTTTTCATTCGAAAAATTAAAATATTATTAACAGAAAGCGTGGGAGCCTTTTTTCGAGTTGGGGACCTAGCCATAGAATTATAAAATTAAGTGGCACAATGTGTACTGTTTATACTATATTAAAATTTAATAAAAATTATAAATACGTTTCCAATCAATTTACAAGATGGAGTGTTTGCGAAATAAATCCATACTATTAAATTTTCTTTCCAACACCCCCCCCCCCCACAGCGCCCCAAATATGAAGAAAACCTACATTTTTACGTTCATTATTGTTAATTTTTAGCAAATAACCGTCGTATTTTTCATAAAAATAATTACTAGAGGACAATTTGAATATTTTCCATTACTTGTTAAACAATTTTCTATTGTTTACAGAAATTTTAATTATTTAAACAATAATTTAATCCCAAAAAATGGAACAAACAATCGTATTTTTTGATTGAAATGTAATGGTTTGTCATTCTTTGGAGTAGCACATTTTTCTAAAAACATTATATAATCATTTAAGCAATTATTTATTGTTTTTTTTTTCAAATTTCTGAACATTGAGCTAGAGATGTCCACTTTTTCTAAATTGGTATCCTATGCTACCTTTTGTTGAATAATTACATAATTTTGATACAATTCTTTTAATGTTTAATAAATTTCTATTCCTTTAAACAATCCTAAATTGCTGAATCAGTTTGTTTACAATAACTAAATAGTCTATAAAATGACTGTATAGTGTATACAAAGAATAGATGAACCACCTTTTAGTTGAAAAATACTTTTTAAATCGTATTTTCTGAGTCAAACATAATATTCAATGATATCGAGGACTAGTAAGTTCTGCTAAAATCTTAATGTTATTGTTTTTGCAATTAATTATTCTTTTTTTTAATTTATGTCAAATTAAGTATGGATGGTTTACATCAAGAAAACAACGTCTTTTACAGGATTTTTGTCGTGTAATCGGAGAAGAGAGAAAAAAGGTGTATCCAGAAATTGAACGGATTAACCGATTTTCTTCTTTCTTTTTTAATCGTTTTATCGTTATGTAATGAACCGAATTCACAGTATTAAAATAAAATTCCTTAATATTTGCTTATTTCTAATTTCTTTTAACCGACTGCAATCTCTAACAATAGGAAAGTTGAGTGAGGCATGACAGGCACTCAATCTAAATTCTCGGCTCGATCCTAGGTTTACGATGTTTTAATTATCATCGAAAAAATGACACTCTAGACCACCCGCTGTTCCATTGCCAGCCAGTGGGCCCACGAACTATGTTCGCCATGAGTACACTCATCGTGACAGTTTGCTACTTGCCAAGTGCAAAAAATGCATCAATTTTCAATTAATTGCAATAAAACAAGAACCAGGCCATCTTTCGAAAAAAGCGCTCTGCGAGGTTCTGCATTTAGGCATTTATAGTATGTAGTTGAATTTCAAATCATACAATTCAGAATTGTAGGAGAAAAACTTGTCAGAGAATTGCATGGGCTAATTGCCAAGCCTGAGGAAGCGCCTTAATTAGTAGGCTGGGGTGAAAAACCAACATTGTGCGTCCAGGAAATGCCTGGGTGCGGAAAAGTGGTCCAGTCTAATCCGAAACTCAGCGCACTTTAAAATTTTGAAATCGGATAATATCTTCAGTCTGTTCTTTGAGGGTGAAATCTCGAAATTTCACTAAAAAACACTAAAATTTAAGGTTTTGCAAAAATGGGCTTAAAATCGATACCGATGCCTTCCAAGGGTGACTTTACGATGAAAAGTCATCAAAGGGTACTTAGACGTCCGTACCGAATCGCCAAAGTCACCCCATGCCAATCCTCATGGAGGGGGAAATGGCGCAAAATTGCGTATTTTCGAGTAAAACGCTTAAATTCTTGTGCAGCTCCTAGCTCACTGAGTTCTACTACTTCGAGTGACCCAGAGCCCACCACGTGGAGGTGGCTGCACATCGGGCTCCACCCACGCCCTACCCAACCCTCAGCACCGATGCCTTGTGTAAACACCTCTGTTACCAGTCTAACAGTTCTTTCCACCGCTACTGTGTGACAAGGAAAACATGTAAAGTCCCAGTCTGGTACCAAGCCATCGGCCACAGATAGCTTAGCGGTAAGTTCATCATCTATTATAGGATTTAAAACTGGAGGTAAGGTAAGTGAAACATCTGTCTGTTCCCAGTCAATCATTTCTGTGTAATCATTAGCTCCAAAATGAATTTTTGGCACAATATTGTATCTAACAGTTGTCTGTTGCTTATGTTTTGCTTCCAGAATTTTGGTGAGTGCGTCTTGGCGAACGGTAAGCCTAGGGTCGGTTACCATGCCAAGAAGTATAGCTTCTGGCATGGTAAAGAAGCCGTTTGTCTGAATGGAAGTGTTTACCACATTTCGGTACTTCAGAGGAAGAAATCTTGACAATTTTATTGCTTGGAAGAGGTGCCGACTCACATCAGCGATATACTTATCCCGTCTAATGTGGAACCACTGAGGTACGTATACTGTAAGTAAGTATTCAACTAATACTTGCACTTTGTTTGTGGGTCTTTTTGTTGATATGTATAATCTCAGAATTCTATTTGCAGTTGTTAGCCAGCGAGCCATGTTGATGAAGCCTATCTTCCGGGACACCAGCTCAGGAGAGCACGCTTCGAACCGTATGGCATCTTATATCTCATAAAGATACCTTTGATCTGAGCTGAGATCAGTGGGCTCAATCTCAGGTAGGTCACACTCAACTTGTTCAATCTTTACAACATCGAGGGTCTCGCAAGTTGGAAGTTGTCCCCCTATTGGCCCTGAGTATTTGTTCGCACCAGAGGTAGGTCCGTCAATAAATACGAAAAGACTTCTGAACGGTAGCTCATTGAAATGTAATAGACAGACAACCCATTGCAAGGGACGTTCAAGTCGTTCCTCTAGTAGACGAATAATTCCTCCCTTCCAGCCCGTATTCGTATTTATACCGTCACAGCCCACGACTACCATTGCATCGAAGCCTCTATTCAGTTCTGTTGTTACGTAATTATAAATAGAATCACACTCATCTTGGGCATGGCTCGATGGTGTGACGACATGGCCTACGTATTTAGAATCCGGTTCGGCCACCAAAGATATGTGTTCCTCGTTAATAAATCCGGAGGATGTCAATGTTTCGTCTTTCCGACTATCAAAGTATAAACCACGAAGAAAATCCTCATGGCCTGAGTCCACCTTCAACTTGGAGCTTATTTTAATTTCCTCACGCCTTATCTTACATTTATCTATGACTAGACACTGAGGTACTTTTCAAGAACTATCCGGGGAGATCATATCTGCTCGATTGGCAGCGAGGAGTACAGACGATCTTACATGTGCCGCAGCCCGTTGACTTATACCATATCTTTGAGCAACTACTGCTGCTTTAGATAAGTCTAGTCTGGCCTGCGATGATTTTTTCTGCACAAGTCTGCGTCGTATGTCGTGAGAATCGTCATCATCGGTAGAAGCATCAACCTTTACCTTAATTTCAGGAGGAGAATTATCACCTTCACCTTCCTCAAAGAAGGAATCTAAATCTATATCCATATCAATCGTAGAGGAAGATGTGGAGGTCAAGATAGAAGGCATGCTCGACGGCTGGAACCTTTTTTTCCTTGGGACAGCATCACCTAGACAAGTCAACGCACTTACAAGCGGCAATGTTAAATAATTCAGAGCAGTACTCTTTGAAGGCGGCGATTTTCTCATCCTTATTACTTTGAGAAGTTTTTTTACTCTTCAATGAATTTTTCAACGTAGTGTATTTTTTATGAAGATTTGTGAGACATTCCTTAATGCGCTGCTCTGAGACCGTTGGGATAGAAGCAGATTCCCAAATAACTATTAGTTTGAAACGGACTTCGTCGGCAATGTCTCCGAACGAAGGCTCCTTGTCTTTTTGTGAAAGACAGCCCTTTTTCCTTCGAACCTCCTGACAACATCGTAGAACGTCAGCCCTCGTTAGCAAACCGTTCGGACCAAAATCTTTTGGAGGACCAAATATAGGGCACTGCACAAAGTCTTTCTTTGTGAATTTCGACATGCTGTGGCATAAAAACCAAAGAGGGGAGTGCAGGCAGAACCAGAATCTCTACCACGAAAAGAACCAACGACGAGACGTGAGTTTCGGATTGGACTGGGCCACTTTTCCGCACCCAGGCGTTTCCTGGACGCATAATGTTGGTTTTTCGCCCCAGCCTATTAATTAGTTAACGTTAAACTCGTGAGTAGTGACGTTCCCTGTCCAAATCCGGACTGCGGCAAATTTGGCGTCATTTCTCCAGAAAATTATTTTACCAGTAATCGGCAAAATATAACCTGAGAAATTAATTAATTAAATAACCTGGTCGACAAAACAACATCAATACTCTAAATTATATTCTGATTCGGTAAAGTTCTGCAGCTTAGAATCAATCACTAAAAATGCACAGGTTACAACGAGGCAAACCCGAGTCATCCTGTGTATATAGGAAAAACAAATAACTTTTTGCTGTGGCCTCGGTGGCGTATTTTCTTTAAGGTCAAATCATTTATAGAGGGGTTTCTGATTCAAATCCGGGCCGTAGCAGATTTTTCCTCATTTTTCCAGAATATTATTTGACCAGTAATTGGAAAAATCTAAGATCAGAAGTTAATTAGTTAACCTGGACGAAAAACGTAAATACTCGATATCTGAAGTGTAGATGAAGTATAGATGAAGTATGGGAAATACTTTATCTATAATCTGGTATTGTAGATGTATATCCCATACTTCATCTATAAATAAGTATGGTTAAAGTATAGTGCATAGAATTACACCCATTTGTTTATGAAAATATACCCTACAAACAGGAACGCAGCTGAGTTTAGCTGAGTCTGATTTCTCCTACAGAGTGCCGATCGCGAGTAGTTTTAGAAATATTAGGAATATTGTTTGGAAAAACGTTCGTGAGTACAATACGAAAGTGCATTGATACAATTTCAAAGTTCCATACAAATTTGTTCAACTTTTTCTTGCAGATATTATAAAAAATTATGCAGCATTAAAAAAAATTTTATGACTACGAGCATGCCATTATATTATTATTTTATATGCGGGGCAATCCACGTCAAAGGCAACAAATGGTTCAATCATTTGTTGTGATTATATCGTGATTGGGGCACTTAATTCTGATTTTAAAGAATATGGTTGAATTTGGAATACTTTGAATCATATTTTTAATCCTAAAACCACATACCGGGTCACAAATGCAACCCACGAAAAATTAAATCACTGCTCATTTTTGCATGTTTTTGACACTTTTTGCCCCTTAGACCATTTTTTCAACAATGCTTGTTTAATAAATTTTACTTCATCGCACACCATTCTCTTTGCCATCAAAAACGAAGAGATTTATGTATAACTAAATCATATTTCTGCATATGAGAAGTCTTTCTTGCAAACGAAAAATTTAGTAAATGATTGTATCATGTTGTGAGGATAGAAGGAATAAAAATTGATAGGTGGGTTCTAGGTTTAATTGAAAATTGGACCACATATTAACTGTTTTTAATTTGGTTCATATTGATCGGATGAAAAAAATACTTGTATATAAATCTACGTAAAAAATATTGAAATTGAATAAAATAGAAAAAATATTTGAAACATTAATTTTTATATGGTTTATGTAATAAACAATTCTTTATTCTTGTTTTTGAATCGTATCTCACCTGCATGGCACTGATTTTTTATTAATTCTGTGCAAATAATTTCTAGGAATTCTCACTTATATTTGTGAGCAAATGTAACAAAATTTATTTGTGATAAACAAGGTTCAGATATTCTATTCCATACAATATTTGTCATAATTTATGTAAAAGTAATATTCAATTGCGCCTTATTAGATATCTACTATTTTGTTTGAAATATTATTTCAAATCAAATAAATAAACAAATTAACGTTTGAGCTGTTATTGAATAAAAAGGTCTTTATTTTTCCATGAAATGGACTAAAATTTACTTTTCAGTAAGAATTTTCGGCATAACTTTATTTTCTGGTCAAAATGTTGATCGTTTAAAAAAATTAATTTAAAAAATGCAGCCAAATCGTTAATTTGTTCATAAAATTATTTGAACGAAAACATTTTTATCTGCTGATACATTATCCACGTTGCAGTTCATTGTGTAGTAGCTGCAAAATATAAATATGTATGTTAAAAAATCTCTAAACTCACAAGCGATAAAAACAAATGAAATGACAAAAGTTTTTTAAGAATACTATGAAAAAGTGGTTAATAACATATTCTTAGATCTTTTTTAAATGCACAATTTTTTTATGTCATCTTTTACCGTATTTTGCACAGTTTGGCCGAAAAATGTAATTTTTGGATTTTTCATTGTTTTGTATGCTGTCAACATTTGAATTTTTTATTTCTCAAGAAAATTCAAAAAGTTGTTTTTCTAATATTGTTGGAAATTAAAAAAGAAACATTTTTCTTTTCTCGACTATTTTCATATCATGAGTTATTTGGCATCAAATATTCATTTTCGTGTGTTTTTTTTTAAATTTTGTAAGTCTTGTTCTTGCTCGTCGTCACATCTACAGATTAAACATTTTTGGATGAAATTTAAAGACAATGCTTTCTAAAATATCCTTAAAATGATGACAAGAGCGAAAAGTTCATATAATTATTTATTAAAAAAATTGTTTTCTAGGTCATTGCGAATTCAACTCCTTATAATCTTCGATCGCTTCGTTTATCGAACGAAGTTTAAGGAAATATGGACTTCCTGTAAAGAAGTTGTTCAGAAAGATACAAGGAAGTTACCTGTGAAAACCATTTCCAAAAAACTGAACAGGTAAATAATTGCGTAGGAAGAACTTGAAGCGTGCGACTCGTAACAATCCTTGTCTATTAGATAAACAGAACCACTCAAAATAATCTACATTTGAATCCGCCTATGTGCCTGTCATCTACAAGAGTTTAGTTTGCGTGCTCCAAGTTTTACATTCGCAATTTTTTATCGATTCAGTTAAAAAAAAAGGTTTTCACATAAAATTGTCTTATAGTATCTTTCTTACAATTTCTCCACAGGAAGCTTTTGTTTGCTTAAACTTCGCTCGATGAACGAAGCAATCAAAGATTATGAGACATTAGATTTGCAGTGTCCTAGAAAACAATTTTTGATTATGTTATAAATAACCATATAAACTTTTCACTTATATCATCATGGTTATATTAAAAACTATAATAGATACAACTTTACGCTAAGGGAAAAAAGATGCACCGTCCTTATACGGTTCGCGCGCCCAGCGTGTTGTTGTTCGCTAAGCTTGCATGTTGAAGCTGTCTTTATATATGTCATTACAATTATTTTCAAAAGCTAGCCCAATTTAAAAAAAAATCATTACGATACGATTAAAACTCGCTGTAAAAGTCCAATTTTTTCTTGTGTGTCCAATTTTAAGCCAGTCGCTCGTTTTTTTCCAGCCAGAGAGAGAATGACGCAACATGGCCTCCGCTTCGCATCATGCTGGATGGCAAAAACCGACCGACTGACTTCAAATTGGACGTGCACGGAAAAATTCGATTTTTAAAGCGAGTTTAAATCGTATCTTCATGATTTCTTTTTAATTGGGGCAGCATTTGAAAATAATTGTAATGGATTCTATGAAGATAGCTTCAACATGCACGTTTAGCGAACAATCATGTAATATAATTAAGTTGACATTTTCCACTAAATTACTTCTGCCGAGGATTTTTCATTATGCTAAAGTTCTGCCATTGCACACAGTTCTTCGTTAAGGTCTGAAGAATGTCGGAAACAAGCTAGGCGCGCGAACCGTATAAAGTTGGGGGGGGGGGGGGGGGGGGGGGGGGGGATCCCGGGACTTTTCATTCGCTTCTGCCAAGGGTTTGCCAAACGACTAAACTTCTACTATTGTTTTACAGCTCTTAGTTGAAACCTGAAGAATGTTTTTAAACAAATTTGACGCGGCCACCTTATGGATTTTTTTTGCAGATTTTGTACCGTGGAAAACCGGCTGCCATTTTCAAACGCAAAAGTTGCAAACTGGCAGAGTGGCCATTTGTTGATGTATTAATGTTTTTCTTACAACTTTCGAGCTTTGATCTTGACCACCAAATCGAGACTCTTTTATGTAGCTAGCTTTCCGACTATTTGAAGAATGCATTCTTGAAGGAAATTAGATGGTGCATCTTTTTTCATTTAGCGAAAAGTTGTATCTATTATATTTTTTGAAATAACCATGATAATTATGTTTTTTCTGAATTCGATTTGTAATCAATTGTCGGTTTCTCGCTTGTCGTCACATCTATAGTTTTTCGAATTTTTAAATGAATTTAGGAGACAATACTGCAAGTCTAATTTCTCATAATCTTCGATCGCTTCGTTCATCGAGCTAAGTTTGAGCAAATAAAAGCTTCCTGTGGAGAAATTGTAAAAAATAACTATAAGACAATTTTATGTGAAAACCTTTTTTTAAACTGAATCGATAAAAAACTTCGAATGCAAAACTTGGAGCACGCAAACTAAACTCTTGTAGGTGACAGGTATATAAGCAAATTCAAATGTAGGTTACGCGAGTGGTTCCGTTTATCTAATAGACAGGGATTGTTACGAGTCGCACGCTCCAAATTTTTCCTTCGCAATTATTTACCTGTTCAGTTTTTTGAAAAAAGGTTTTTACGGAAAACTTCCTCACATTTTTCTGAATAACTTCTTTACAGGAAGTTCATATTTGCTCAAACTTCGATCGATAAACGAAACGATCGAAGATTATAAGGAGTTGCATTTGCAATGGCCTAGAAAACAATTTTTTCATAAATAATGATATGAACTTTTCGCTCATGTCATCATTCTAAGGATATTTTAGAGAGCATTGTCTTCAAATTTCATCAAAAAATGTTTAATCTGTAGATGTGACGACGAGCGAGAGAACAAAAATTAGTTACAAATCGACTCCAGAAAAAAAACATCATTATAAGTTGACGTTTTCCACTTAATTACTTCTGCCGCGGACTTTTCATTGTGCTAAAGTTCTGCCGTTGCACACAGCTTTCAGTTAAGGTCTGAACAATGTCGGGCAAAGAGATGGGCGCGCGAACCGTATAAAGGATTTTTCAAACGACTAACTTCTGCCATTGTTTCACCGCTCGTAGTTGAAACGTGAAGAATGTTTTTAAACCAATTTGACGCGGCCACCTTTTTGATTTTTTTTTTGCAGATTTTACACCGTGGAATACCGGCTGCCATTTTCAAACGCAAAAGTTGCAGACTGGCAGAGTAGATATTTGAGAATGTATTAATATTTTTCTTACAACTTCCGAGCTTTGATTTTCAAATTTAGATTTTTACTTGCCAGGAGCCAAATTCCCCTGACCTTTTCCGAGTTATGCTCCGTTCGGGAATCGGGGCGCTCAATTAGATTGGGTACTGATGACATTAATATTGCGCACGGAAATGCGGACGGCATAAGAAATAGTCTCTCTGAGCTAATAGATTTTTTAACAAACGCCTAAGGTAGTATACTGGTTATACAGGGTGTCTAAAAAATCCCGGGCCGGTTAGATTTTTACTCAGGTAAAATATTTTTTAAAAAAGCGAAGGTCATTCCTGAAGTAAATTCTAACGCGGAATTTAATAGTGCCCTTTATTTTGACCTTGAAGTTGACCTTCATGGCTTTTTGAAGGTCAACTTTGTTTTTTAAGTGGAAATCCCCTTTTTTATATCTGCAATCGATAGAGCGGAAAATTCTACGTTCAGGTACGTACCCAAGTCATAGGTCATCTGTCACGTTAAAGTCAGTTAGAGGTTATTTGAAATTAGCAAAGTTTCCCAAGAGCTCAGTGTAATTCCTGAAGTAAATTTTAGCAAGGAATTCATTGGTGAGCTCTGTATTGATCTTGGTTACAGCGTTTTGAATATTGTAAAATCATAAGGAAATTTTTCATTAAAAGTTCCAGGTGTTCTGGTGAGAGTTCTGTTCCTCCCCGATGAATTATACAGTCCTATACCGTTTTTCGATACCTAAGTCAATACCTAAGGCGATACCATAAGTCCTATACCGTTTTTCTATACGAATATTATGAATCGAAACTTAATTTACGTATTACAAGTACGTACTTACTATCTTTCGGTAAAAGATTATTATGGCGCAAGCTTAACTCATAGAACAAGAGAGGGTATCTGTATCAAGGACCTTCAGAGAACTGGTCGGCTAAAATCTGCAGGATCTGAGGAGATGCTTCTCAGAAACCAAATTGTAACAAGAATAAGGGAGATTACAGGCCATAATTTTCAAAATATTTGGTTTCAGCAGGACGGAGCAGCGGCTCATTACGGTGGGGAGGTTTGAGCATATTTGGATACTCAGTTCCCTCAAAGGTGGATTGGAAGAAGGGGTGAAATCGAGTGGCCTGCTAGATCTCCTGATCTGACGCTACTCGACTATTTTCTTTGGGTTTATTTAAAGAGCAGCGTATACTCAACGCGTCCGCAAAGCTTAGGCGAATTGGAGAATCGGATTCTGCAACAGTCTACTCTGATTGATAGGGAGATGATTCGTAATGCTGTAACTCATTTTTACAATTGCATAGCTTTTTGTCAAGAAGCTCAAGGTTTTCAGTTCGAACATCTTCACTGAAGCGTGAGAGATAAGGGGACTCACGCTAATCAAGCACCCTCAAGGGAACAGAATTTACTACGTCCACGTCGTTGTTCTTGGGTAATGCTAAAGGTAAACGTAAACTGCTTGGAAAAAACCTTGAAAAAACCTTAAAGATCATCACCAAGATCAATACAGAGCTCACCAATGAATTTCTCGTTAAAATTTACTTCAGGAATTGCACTGACCTCTTGGAAAACTTTCTTAATTTCAAATAACCTTTAACTGACCTTGAACGTTACAACTGACCTATGGCTTGGGTACATACCTGAACGTAGAATTTTCCGCTTTATATATTGCAAATATTAAAAAGGGGGTTTCCATGTAAAAAAACAAAGTTGACCTTCAAAAAGTCATGAAAGTCAACTTCAAGGTCAGATAAAGGTCACCATTAAATTCCTTATTAAAATTTGCTTCTGGAAATACACTGACCTCTTGGAAAACTTTGTTAATTTCAAATAACCTCTAACTGACCTTGAACGTTACAATTGATCTATGACTTGGGTATGTACCTGAACGTAAAATTTTCCGCTCTATCGATTGCAGATGTAAAAAAGGGGATTTCCATTTAAAAAACAAAGTTGAACTTCAAAAAGCCATGAAGGTCAATTTTAAGGTCAAAATGAAGGTCACCATAGAATTCCCCGTTAAAATTTACTTCAGAAATAACCTTCACTTTTTTGAAAATTATTTTATCTGAGGAAATATCCAACCGTCCGGGGAGATTTTAGACATCCTATATACGGTAATCATTAGGCTAATTATAACCTATACCTCATTGATCTGAGTGCCAAGAACCAGTCTCTAAGTTCCAGAAACTAGCTGGAGAGCCTCTAAAGGGTTTTTGCCTGGCAATTGCTGGTTCTATGAGAGCTAATGGAACGGCAGAATTGGACACTATTCTAAGTATACCACCGCTTCACCTTTTGATTAAGCAGAGCTGCAGCGGAGGCCTACAGACTCTCACTAAAAGGCAGTCATAGTAGTGTCGGCGACATTAACCTGCATGATGTAATAAAGGACGTGCTGACAAGTGATGAATTTTTTAGATTAAGCATTTAAAATATTTCTGCTCACAACTTTTAACTGAAATTTTCTGTTTGAATCAAAACGATTTCTTTGAAATACATTTTATTTTATATAGAATAATTTTTTAGAACAACGTGATTTTACAAAACGCTGATTTTCTCGTTTATGTTTCCATAATAATTTAGAATTTAAATAATATTAAACCTCATCTTCATTAACGCTGAAAATAACACTTTTTAAATAAGTATGGAGCAATTTAACTGAGTTTATCGTAGTTTCGTTAGTTTTGTAAAAGTAAGTTTCATCAAAATTGTAGCAATATGGCAATGATTCGGCAAACTTCACATTTGTTAAAAAATGTAATTTAAATAGCAATTCAAATGATACGAGGGGACTTGCGTTTTTATCAATTTCTATCGAACGACCAACGCCCACAATAAAATATTTGTCAATTTTTTTACCAGATACACAAAGCAAATAGGGTTGTAAGCTGCCTATGGAGGTAGAGCGAGCATTCTTAATGCTTTGTTCCACATCTTGGTTCTCCTGAAACACAAAACATAAAGCAAAAAGAGAATTCTAGATGATACAATCGAAAAGCAAGAGGTTCACTCTATATTAACAGACTATTTACCTTTAGAATCCTAATTAAATCAGGATTTGGAAAAGCAAAGCTTCTTTCTTCTGATGAACATGCTTCATTGACTTCATCTTGGGTATCGTCGTTTCAACTATGCGACTATGTTCCTTTCGCAGATTTACATTTCTTTTTTGATAAACACGGATATGATTACTGTTTCTTTCTTTTGGAATGTATACAATTCTGTACTGGCAGTAAAAGAGCATCCAGCTTGTGAACATTCAAATCCGGATTAACCACCACCTCTATGAATGGTGAACCCATGAAAGTATTGTAAGTGACGAACATACCCAGGAAACCCCTCTTTTATATAAGTTTTGCACTTAAAACATTTGATCTGCTCCATTTTAGTTCTCCCTTTTTCATCAATTGAAAATTATATCTAGAACAATTCATGTTAACATTTTAAGTCTTTTCGTACACTCAGTCACTTTAAATACGTTAAGCCTATTCAGTTCGAAAGACTATTTGTGTAATGTTTAAGGTGAACATAATTTACCTATAATCTAAGAAGTTTTTAAAACCCCTTTCTAATAATTTCTCAAATATTAAAACTTTTAGTAGCTTGCATTATCAGGGACCCAGGATTTTATCTTTGGAAAAAGAGGAACAAAGTACACATTTTTTGCAGATAATGCAAACATACGAACTAAAAAAAAAGAGACATTAGGGCTGTTTTGATGACAAATTTTATTTCAAAAATTTTAAACATCCTTTTAAATTGAATTTTCTTACTACTTTCTGATTATTTCTGATTTAAAAAAGTTGCGATCAGTTCTCCTGAAGCGTAGAGAAATTTGAATTTTTTCCTTAATTGTTTGCTTCACCTGAATTATTACATATTCTCAAACGTTTTAAGTTTTATAAGCTGATTTTTTTAATTCCCATAAAGAAAACTGTACAAATCGTGAACTTTAAGGTAAAAAAATTATATAAATTCTGGACTTCAAAGATACTACCAATTCTTGTACAATTTTCCTCTTAAACCTCTTCTAGGGGCTGTAAGACCTTGTAGTTGGTGTGGAGGCTTAAGGGTATGGGACATAGGGGTAAAACGGACCTCAGCCTGCACGAGTATAGATATGGATGAAAGGACCACTATAAACGGGCTCTACTGGGTGTTTTGAAAAAGGTCCCTATAAACGGGCTCTCCTGGTATGCAGGATTGTAGTATGATAGAAGGGTGAAAGAGCCTAGTTAACACGGGCTTCCTAGATCCCTGGGTCGAGATCCTTCCCGGACCGATCTACAATCTCTGGAGTCGGCACGGGAATGACCTGCGGCCCGCACTGCGACCAAGAAACAGCCCTCCGTTTGTATGGTGGCCTGCGACCGGGTATCCATTGAGCTTCTTGCTCAATGTGACTACCCCCCTAAGCCATGGGTGTAGAATGATCGTGCCCACGGCTCTTTGGCACCTAGGAATTACGAAGGTATCCTAACGGCCTCTCGAGGACACCGTACGACCTCTCCGAGTAATCAGTCTTACCCTTGCATGAGGGGCTCTGCAGGGGCGGGCTCTAACCCCAAAATTCAATTGCCTCAGTACTCAATAAATACTAGAATGGAATCCTTTTTTGTATTAGTGAAATGAGGTGCTTGTGTTTTGAGGTTAGCCCTAGAGCCCAAGAAAACTTAAAACTAAAGCAATTGATTTATGTTTTTTAAGTTTTTTAAAACTCTAATCTCACTTTTTATAGGAATTTGACTAATTCGATTACATTCGTCACCAAAAACAACAACTTGAATTCACGATTTATGAAATCGTACACATAACCTGTAAAATCTCTATAGTTTAAACGTGAGAATTTTACAAGAACTGGTAGTATTTTTAAATCATTAATAAATGGACCAGCTTGAGTGACTTCATGTATAACCCATGATTAAAAGTGCAATAGTTTAAGTATGTATAAGAAATAATTCGCAAAACGTAAACCAAATATTTCTTACTACAGTGTAATATAGTCACAGCTTCCTCCTTCGATTAGATAAGCAGCCCTATATATTTGAGGGCTTCAGGGCCACTAGTTTAGTTCTAATCTTGACTTTACTCTG
>NC_046665.1:45308838-45317491 GCF_010883055.1 Belonocnema kinseyi
TGACTTTACTCTGTAACCAACGAAATAAAGGCACGTGATATCTCGTTAGAGATATCACATATTTTTAAAAACTCATTTGAGCCTTTTTCAATATAACAACAGTGCAATTAATTTTTTTTTAATTACATGACGAAAATTGAGAATACCTCGTAAAAACATGCATGAATATTTTTCTTATTATATAATAGAATAGTAAACCCGAAAAGAAATAAAAAATTCTACAGCGGTTAGTCAAAAAGCACGAGATATATACAAAAAGTCAACTACGTACCTTCGATTTTCGAAACAGTTTCAATGTCTATACCAATGCTGATCAATTTATCAATTAATTGTCCCACGCTTAATTCTTTTAAAGAATCCATTATATACTGAAAAATGTAGGGTAACTGAGAAAATAATTATTTTGCGAACAAAGAGAGAGTAAGTATAAGCGTGCTCAATAATTCAGGTTATGTTTTTTATTTCAGTTATAATATGTTAATTACTCACTTGTAAACACTCGTTCATTCAATTTTATAAATCACCATTATAAGGTTCTGCTAAAGTAAAAACTGCTCTTTGCACTCTAAAAAATAGTATATTTTAGCTTGTGCCAATAGTCAGAGCGAACCAGGCGAACCTATAAATCGATGGTTTCGTCTGAGACTCACGGCGTGAACTTCGGTGGGCCCCGAGTCCTTATTACGTCATGTGTGTGCACATCAGCTGATAGAAGCATACCTTTTACGAATTAAATATCGCCCTTAAAACAAATATAAAATAGATTAATAATTTTTTGAAACCGTTTAGACAGGTAATCTTTCACAAGGAATATGAAACAAATATTATTTGAGATAAAATGTGATTATCTTTAATAACAAGTTTCCAATTGAATTAATCAGTGAAAAAAATCATCAGGTGAATCAGTCCTTCTAGGGCCACTGATTTATTTCTATTAAAATTTGCACTGATTTACCCAGTGACAAGGTGACTTCCTTGTCGGTATCATCAATAAAGCCACTTATTTAAAAATCCTAAGCAAAACAGCCGAACAAAAACACAACCTCTGCTCTCATGCAGTAGAAAAATGATTTAAGAAAGATACAATTTGCGAAAAATTTACGAAAGAGTGAATAGTGATGATGTACGTGCAATCAAAATGAAATTAGATGAAAAATTCGTGAGAGGAGCTTTAAAATTTGAACATTCTAACTGGATTGAAGAACTTTAAACTTAAAAATCAAAAACGATAGTCTCGGGAAAATGGCTAAGTGTGTTACTAAGAAAAAATTTCTTTTCTACGCTTTATGCTAAAATGGGTTTAATGATTACAGATGACGATAGAGAAAATGCTTTAGCAGTCCATTATAAATCAGTTCATCACTGGAAAAAATATGGGGTAGGATAATACCAATGGGCGAGTCAATAAAAAATATAATCAGGTATTAAAATAATCAGTGGATAAGGATGATATAATTCTAGTCACTCCAAGCGAAATAAAAAAGGTATCATGAAAACAGAATGCAGTTTTAAAAAACCTTTCTAAAAAGGTACTTTTTCAAATAATATATACATTTCATGCCGGTTTAATGTTGGCATATTTCCTAAATCATCGAAAAGCTGCCAGTGTCTTCCTATTTTATAAATCAGGTATGGATAAAAACACTCCAGTTAGTTTTCGACTTACGGCTTATTATGCACCCTCGGTAAACTAATTGAAGGGATCAAACATCCACACAAAAAAGTTGTGGGATCTGAGTATGAGACAAATGTACCCCTATGTATTTTAATGCGCTAAATTCTAATCCACCTTCAGAATTTGTCCAGCGAGGTCTAGGCTTAGTCCTAACCACAATAAAACACATGAAAACTGGCTAAATAACTGTTTTTACATGCATGAACAAAGTTGAACAAGAAAATCAAAAGCCTGAAATCTCAGTCAAAATGTACTCAACTTTATGTGTTTTCATACGCTGAATTTGAATTTGTGACATAAAGTGGCCAAACAGGTCTAGGCTTAGCCCTAACCTTAATAAATAAATAATATCAATAACAATTGATCTTAGGACTGACTTCATCAGCTGTTATACTCGTTGCATGGACTTAAACTGTTTTTTATTACAATATCGTGTCCATTTTTCTTCAAAACTTCTATGTAATGGGTTTCACTTATACAACAAACAACTAAAAATAGTTTTACATAAAAAATGACATAAGAATCTGTAGGTGTAGACTCAGATTTGAGGTGTAAGTTTTTCATTGTTCAACTTGATTTTGCAACAATTGGCTCTAATGGTTATTTTGAAATGTTTTGTTTATGTTAAGACCAAATTAGATATGCTGGGCCAATGTAGGTTTTTGTAACATTTTTCTCTTATATTATGTTCTCAAGAATCATGAATATTTGATCAATAATATTTATTTGTTAATTATAAACAATTGTTATAAACATTTACCCTTGATGCCTGATCTCAGAGATAAATCCCGGTTTTCTGGTTTTATATACCACCCCTCTCCCAACCCTCCCTTATTAAATGAAGTTCGTTGGGACTGACGTTATAACTACAACCTCCACCATATGACGATTTGCTACTTAACTTTAACATGATTTCGACTCAGAAAATAAACTTATTGCATAAAGGTGATAGTTCGGCATATAACACAGCCACACACAAAAAAAAGCGTGCCGATCTGGTAACAAGACACACGTATTCCTATGGATTATTTGCACTGAGGCAAATAAATTTCAAAATAATGCCAGTGATGCAATTTTCACTTCAAAAACATGTCGACAGCTGTGAAAGATCAACCCTTGCCTAATATCAACTTATTTAACATAACTTTACCCAACAGAACCTGACCTCATCTAACCTGAATTAACAGAAATTTATTGAACTACACGTAAAGCTCTGGAAGCATATTCGCCCAGTAGCAAATGTGTGCTACATCGAATGGGTCAACTCGAGCCTAAACTAGAAATAAATCTAACCTAGCGTAACCTAACCTAACCTAACCTCACGAAACATAACTAAACTGTGTTGTCCCGTTATGTTTGCGGTACCGTTTGAATCAGCTTGGGCTTAACCTGCAAAGAGTTCAAACCTATCCTAACCTAAAAAACCTGACCTAACCTAACCTAACTTAACTTAGCTTCACGTAACACAATTAAACTCATTGTGTTGTCCTGTTGTGTTTGCGGTACCGTTTCATTCAGCTTCGGCTTGACCTACATAGAGGTTTAACCTATCCGAACCAAACAAAACCTGACCTGACCTAACCTAGCCGAATGAAATTCATTTACAGGTGTAGCTATGTAAGCGTACGGTTCTCAGTCTTAAATGTGTGCTATATCTAATAGGTTAACTCGATCTTAACCTACAAATGAATCTAACTTAACAGAACCTAACGAAATTTTGCTTAACGCAACACAACTTAACTTAAGTGTTCCCGTTGTAACACAATAAAATTCATTTCATTATACTACAGGTGGTTAAAAATTTAGACGCACATTACTCGTTTGAAGAAACTTAGAACCACAAGTAGAATTGACCCCTTTTCAATTAACCTGACAATGTTTGTATCATTTAAAATGTAGAACTGTAACTTAAACATGCAAATGAATAAGAGTTTTATTCAAAAATTTTTTCTCTCTGCTAGCAACAAGCGGTTACGAAACTCCAGAAACTTACTGATATTAATGTAAAAATAGGAAAGTACGTAAGAAAAGGGTTGCCAGCGTAATCGGTTAGGTTGATTCAGGTTTGGTTAGGTTAAGATTGGTTTAATCTCTATGTAGGTTAAGCCGAAGCTGAATGAAACGGTACCGCAGACACAACGGTACAACACAATCAGCTTAATTGAGTTTCGTGAGGTTAGGTTAGGTTAGGCTAGGTTAGATTTATTTCTAGGTTAGCCTCGAGTTGACCCACTCGATGTATCACACATATGCTACTGGGAAAATATGCTTCCAGAGCTTTACGTGTAGTTCAATAAATTTCTGTTAATTCAGGTTAGATGAGGTCAGGTTCTTTTGGGTAAAGTTATGTTAAATAAGTTGATATCAAGCAAGGGTTGATCCTTCACAGTTGTCGACATGTTTTTGGAGTGAAAATTTGCATCACCGGCATTATTTTGAAATTTATTTGCCTCAGTGTATGATTTTTCAACATTTTTTGAGGTTACGGCTCAACCATGACGTGATGGATGATTTTTGACACCAAATTTGAATTCAACGCCCCAAAATCCATAGGCATACGTGTGTCTTGTTATCAGATCCACACACTTTTTTTGTGTGGTTGTGTAATCTAAACAATGAATAATACAAACTGCAAAATAGCCTCGGAAAGAAGTGGAACTTAAGTTGAAAAAAGGCGGGCACAAGGAAAATATAAACGTCATGTTTCAGGCGACGAATGGAGAATGGGTGTTTGGAATGCTAGGGGAGTAAATGATCTCAAGGTAAAAGAATTGCGTGAAAATATGGACGTGAGGAAACTAGATATTTTACGTTTGCCTAAAACAAAGAAAAAGTCATGCGAAACTCAAGACATAGAAAACGGCGTGTTGAAAGGCGGATTTGAAATAGGGTCAGGAGTAGACAGTGAATCACATGCTAGACAAGGAGTAGGTCTGATTTTGAATAAAAGAGCAAAGCAGCATCTCGGAGAACATGATTTCGTATCTCCCAGACTACTGTGGGCTAAAATGAAAGTAGGAATCAGAATACTATTTATCATAGCATGCTACGCGCCAGTTGATAGTGATCCCAGAGAAGTAAAACACGCCTTCTTGGACACTTTTAATGACACAATAAATATTTGCAAACATGGGGGGAGAATAATTCTACTAGGAGACATGAACGGATAGCTGGGCATCCAAAATCAGGATACAGAAAGAGTACTAGGTAATTTAGGGGATCCAAGAACGAACTATAACGGAGATAAATTACTTGGTATATGCTTAGAAAGGGGTCTGTTTATTACAAATACTTGGTTTAGGCATAAAATGATCAACATGCACACCTGGTCTAAAGGAAGAAAGCGGATGTGCGAATAGATTTCCAAAATAAGATAATCGAAAGCATAGATAGGGCAACATGGGAGAACCGTGTAAAAAACGAAGATATAGAGGGCGCCTGGACAAAGTTACGGGGTATCATTGTTAGATGTGCGATCGAATTTGTGTGGTAACGCAGTTGTAGGAAAAATCTCTGATGATGCGTGGTGGAATAATGAAATTTAGGTTGACCAAAAAGCAAAGAGAGAAGCGTTCAGGAAAATTTTGAACTAGCAGGTCTTAGCAATGAGAAAAGAAATAGATGTACAAATGATTATAGACATGAAAACAGGTTACTCAAACGATTAGTTAAGATACTGAAGATACAATTAGAGCAGAAGAAGACATATAGGACACCACAACTGCGATGGTGAAAACGATGCGTTAGAAAACTCAATTGAGAAAGTCTGTGTCACTAAGGTCAGGGATATAATCTAAAACTTGAAAAACGGTAAGGCTGCCGGTGTAGACTGTATTAACGTTGAAATGCTTATACATGGTAGCGAGTACATACCACATAGATTCTGCGAATTGATAAATTTATGTTTCCAGATGGGAGACGTCCAAGACGATTGGCAAAAAAAGTAATTATCCTACCAATATACAAAAAAGGGAATAAAAGCGACTGCAATAATTACAGAGGGATTAGCTTATTAAGTATCGTAAGTAAAATATACTCAAAATTACTTATTCGTAGGGTAATGAAAATAACACAAGTAAAGATTTGGGAAGTCCAAAGTGGGTTTATGCCAGAAAGGTCACGTACGGATCAAATATTTAGCTTAAAGCCAATTACAGAAAAAAGTATGAGAGTAGGGAAAGAGTTTTCTGTGCATTTGTTGACCTAGAAAAAGCTTTTGACAAGGTCGATAGAAGTAAACTTTGGGAAGTCTTGGAAGAGTATGGAGTCAATGGATAGCTCCTACAAGCTATACAAACGATATATACGGGTAGCAAAGCGAGTATAAGTGTGAAAGGAAAATTGAGTGACTGTTTCGATATAATTCAAGGAGCTAGACAAGGATGCGTTAAGTCTTCATGATTATACATATTATTTGTGGACAACCGTTTAACAATGGCTCTTTTGACGAAGAGGGTGTGGATCTCGAAACAGTAAGGGTGCGTGGGTTAGCGTTCGCAGATAATAAGGTTGTTATGGCAGAGTCAATCGAAGACTTACAAAGAAGGTTGAATAAACTGAATGCAAGCATGAAGAGCATGGGCCTCAAAATTAAAGCAGATAGAACAAAAACTATGATGTTCGAAGGAAAGAGTGAGAAAACCCTATGCAATATTTTATTAAATTATGAGAGAATTGAACAAGTTGATAAGTTCGTATATCTTCGTAGTTTATTTACTAGGGACGGAAAGATAGATGAGGAATTAGATAGACGCGTAAACGAAGGTAAGAAGGTTATTGGTAGAGCAGGTCCCCTTATCAGAATTAAAAATATATCAAATAAAGCTAAAATTGTAATATACAATTATATATTTGTACCGACTGTGCTATACGGTAGCGAGACATGGACTTATTAAGAAAAAGATAGGAGTAAAATTAACGCAATTGACATGAGATTCATGCGCATAATATGTATGAAAACTCTGATGGACAAAGTAAGTAACGAGATAATTCTAAAAGAATGTGGTGCAGAAGAGGCGCTAGTTGACACATGGGAAAGAAATGGGTTAAGATGATTCGGGCATGTTGAGAGAATGCCAAATTTACGACTAACGAAACAAGTGTGTCAAGGTAAAGTAAATGGCAGCGTTCCCAGAAGTAAACCGCGAAAAGAATGGTTAGAATGTGTGAATGAGACCCTAGTTAGAGGAGACATTAGAAGTCACAGAAACACGAAAGCCTGCATGAAAAAAAGGATGTACATAAAAGATTCTGGAGAAGTATGCCAGGACAGGAAAGTATGGTGGCAAGCAGTTGATATAAAGATTGTCAGAAGATTGAATGACGCCTGAAACAAAAGACCTTGGCCACTAATGGACCTTAGTGGGGAACCTTATATAACGAGTTTGTGACGATCTTCACTTGGGGTGATTGCTAGAGAGATTGATCAGCAACTTGAGCCGAAGCAGATTTGCGGAACGAACGTGTTATCTACATAAATAACACGAGAATTCTGGATCAATCTGAAAATTCTCTATCCCTTCCCCACCGAGTGAGTCACGCCTACCCTAAAAGGGAAAAAGCTTAATGGTGTAATTATAACATATCTTCAGTATAATTGTATCGACCTTTCCGGCTCATGAAAATTAATTATGAGTCTTGGATGGTGCGATTTTTAATTTGCCCTGTTCAGGAAATTGATACAGAGTACACACGTTGGTACCAATCCTGCTAGGACAACAAATCAGAAACGAACTAATTTATTATCTACAAAAATACGAAAAGATACTCTATCAAATAATTCAGGTTCCCTATTTGCATTAAATTGCATTTCGCTTTTCTCAATTTTTAATCCCTTAATTTTGAAATCATTTTGCATCAAAAAGCCTCTTGTCACATAATTGTCGCTGAGTTCTGTATCAATGCTACCCTTATCTAAAAGAAATTGATCGTGTTAATTGAGCAACTTGGTAATTTTTTTTAGAGAAAATGGGTCCATAGAAGGGAGAATCAAATTG
Source organism: Belonocnema kinseyi (assembly GCF_010883055.1). Lineage (NCBI taxonomy): Eukaryota > Metazoa > Arthropoda > Insecta > Hymenoptera > Cynipidae > Belonocnema > Belonocnema kinseyi. The sequence continues at coordinate 45,316,510 of NC_046665.1, forward strand.
CGATGTGAAAAATTGTAATATACTCGGATTTGTGAATTACTAGTGACGGCTCTCTACTTATTCGCTCGCTTGCTGAATGATCTAAAAGTTCTCTCCTTTTGAGGAAAAATAAGATAAAAATTGGCCTCACTTTCCTAACCTTTTTTTTAAATTGTAGCGAAACAAAGCTTGAGTTTCCATATGCCCATTTATTTTACTTTTTAAAATTAATAAAAATGTCACCCTTTTATTCGACCTTTCTTTTACTTTTAGTCAGAACACTCATGAAACTTTTTTGGAAATTTTACTAATATTTATTTATAACGCCTCACTCAACCTTTACCTTCGTGTTTATTCAAATAAATTGAGGTTTATATAATGGCATCCTTGCGTTCCCATAAGAATAGGTTGCTCAAGGATAAGCGGGTAACTGTCCAGGATCACCTGAAAATGCGTAAATTGGACGGATCAGGAATGCTCTCTTCTAGTTCAGTTTTCCTTACCTTTTTCTAAACTGATGGGCAGCTGAGTACCATTTATTGGTGAACAGGATTCTTCCAATTCTCGATCGCTTCCAAGAGTCGACAACCCAACCTCTACGTCTAGCTACCGCTTGGCGCCAACTGTCGATCCCGTAGTGATCCCAGATTCCAGTGATCCCAGATCTGAAGCGAGATGTATTCCAATACTATGACAGGGCTATGACCGTGTGAATATAGTAGGAGACGATATACATGACTAGGTTGCGCGTGCAACATATTTCTCCTCTTCTGAATGTGAAAACTCGAAGGTGCACGATTGGGGGTTGGAAAATTTCGGCGGTTCTACTTATACCTCTATCCGCATCAAAATAAAATCAAGAGATTGGGGTTTTAATATTTCCAGGTTTCGATGCTGGCGATTTTCATGATTTGAATACTTCGCGCGCCTCTTTGAATCCGCATATTTTTGAGGTTACGTAATTTCAAGTATAAAATATAAATTATATAAATATTAATACTAT
>NC_046665.1:45317591-45323185 GCF_010883055.1 Belonocnema kinseyi
TAATTATGTTATATTATTTAGTCTTATTTATATCTTGATCCACATTTGAAAGGAATAAAGAAATTGGCGACTTTAATGATATTTGAATATTCGAACAATTTAAAAATTAAAATATATATGCAATATCACAACATTAATACCGTGATTATTATTTTGTTGTCTATTATATTGTGTATATTATTGTAGATAATGAAAACAAATTATATAATTAGGTATGTGATATTATAATTATACATATATATATATATATATATATATATAATTAAAAATCTGTCATAAGGACAACCGCAGGATTTCGCCGGGAGCGGGTGCTAATCTGGAAAATTGCACCCGCTTCCAGCGAAATCGCAGTAAAATTTCAGCCACAACCACGTCTCACAACCGTGAGATAGGTGGTTAGAGTTTGTAAACGAATCAATAAGACGATCCAGAAAAAGCCTCGTTCACCCTGAAAACACGGAGCGACCCAAGGACAACCGCCTTCTGCATTTTCCCCGCAAGTGTTCTAGCATATTGTTGACACGCAGGGATGCTTTTTAGGCCATTAGCAAGTGAAAGCTTGGCACCTCCAAGAGCGCCGATGGTAAGGATAATTATTTTAACAGAATATTCCGGGTACAATCGTTGCAACTCCCTTATAAGGTCCCGATACCTCTCTTTCTTTTCATTCTCCTTGGTTATGATGCTTTAGTCAGCTGGTGCTGACTAAATGCCGTAGGAGTGACAGAGATGGTGATAAAGCCCAGGTATGTGTAAGTCTCTCCAGCGCAAAGGTGTCGTATGGCGCTTCTATCAACGAGCTCAGGATCTTCAGGGATGCCATTAAGTTTTCCTCGCTTCAAATCAACCTTGGCATTAATCTCTCTATGCACCCAACTGTTTGCGGATGAACCTTTAAGATTTCCAAAAGACAGATGATAAGTCTGTGGGAGGTCGAATCGAAAGCTTTCCGATAATCAATCCAGGCCATCGATAGGTCACGCTGGTAGAATGCTGCATCTTTGCAGACACATCTATCGATGAGCAGGTTCTCCCGACATCCGGCTACGCCTTTCTTGGAGCCTCGTTGTTCATACATTTCTTGCCACACAGGCTCAATCGCCCGAACAATCCTATTATTGAGGATAGCTGTGAATATCTTATAAAGTGTGTTCAGACAAGTTATTGGCCTGTAATTCTTCGGGTCAGCTGAGTTGCCTATTTTCGGCAGGAGTATTGTGCGCCCTTCCACCAACCACTCTGAAATCGGCTCTTCCGACTTCAAATATGAGGTGAAAATACGGGCCAAATGCTGATGGGTTGAAGAAAACTTCTTCCACCAGAAGGTTTTGATACAATCTGGTCCCGGTGCGGAATAGTTCTTTATCCCTCTTAATACTTTTTTCACCTCATCCGTATTCTCTCAACAGTATGCTACCTGATGGTCAGCAGCTTTGACTTGTTAAGTGTGAGATAACGGGTCCGGAGTTCCAGCGCGAACTTTCGAACCTTGGCGGTAAAATTTCTGCCAGATGTGATGTAGTCAATCACACATTGAATGCGGGCGCGTACTGTCTTACCCAGCCTATCTTTATGGCATGTTGATGCATTCGTCTTTTGGTCTTATGATCAGCCGTTGGTTTTGTTTTACGGTTCGCATCGGCCAAAACTCTCGCAGCATTATACACACAAGAATTGATAGCCCAGAGGTCGGATTTAACGGAAATATGTCCACGAAGCTCGTCATTCATTTTAGCCAGATCTTTAGGCTTGAGAGAAGCCTTGGTGTTGATGTTTCTCTGGGTCGTAAAGCATCGCTCTTCATCTATTGGATGCTTGCCCGCGGTTGGTCTTAGTGTCGCATCTCGTTCTTTGTTGCCAGCTTGTTCTAGCTGTGGTAGAGTAGGCGTTCCGTTTACATAGCCCCTTTTACGGAGTAGTTCAGCATGGTTTCGCAGACGTTGCTGCGAAAAGTGCGATAGCTCCGGGTGTTTCTCGCACCACAGAGCATGCAGCCGTGCCATGTAATCCCGTTCACGGGACACACTCGCATCGTAGCACGCCAGCAAGTCGTGATTCAGTCGCTCCGTCCACCCAAAGGTCGCGGGATCCCGCCGATCCATCGCATTGAATCCATTTTCATTGGCTCCCCCAGCTCTAGATTGGTCGGCATTGTTGGCCGACCCATTGTCGGGAGCCCTGCGCGTGCTGTTGTTTTGAACCGCACTTACTACAACTATGTTTGGTGTTGACATTGTTGTTCCCACGAGAAGCTAGTGAAAGGGGTTCGTCCAGCCTTGTAGAGCCCCGCATGCAAAGATAAGGCTGCGTGCTCTGAGAGGTCGCCCGGTATCCCAGAGTCACCGTTCTAGACACCTCACCCAGGTGCCATTCAGCTTTCGGCACGGTTTTCACACCTACGCTTTGGGGTTAATTCCTTCGGGACCACCCCTCGACAATTGTCCGCGACTGCCTATTTATTTTTGTAACCATATACTCCTCTATATCACTATTTTATTCGATATTATAATTTTATTAATATTAATATTAATTAGCTGTAAATGATTGTGCTGGAGTCTTTAAGAGTTGGATGATGAATTCATCTATTAAACCAAAAATGTGTAAATAGCCTTCGGACTTTCTAAATTATAAAATTTGGTTATGAGAATCATTTGGAATTAAACATTTACAAACTACAGCTTCCTAGAATTTAGTGACATTATACTTTCTTCAGGCCTACTTGGGACTTCGATTTTTAAGATTTAAAATTGCTAGCAATTTTAAAAAGTGTTAATACAAAATTTTGTTCTTGTTAGTACTTATAATTTGTAATTCTTTTATTTCAAATGATTCTCATAAATAAATTTTCTAATCTTGAAACGCTATTTACATTTTTTCGGTTCAATAGATAAACTCAACTTTAAACGCTTAAAACTCTAGCACAATCATTGACAACTAATTAATATTAATGTTAATATTAATACCTGTCGAGATAATATTATTACAGTTATAATATCATACGGGGTGTGTTCAAAAAGTAAGGTGACTTTAGGTACATTCAAGTTTTAAAATTTGTGTTTTGTTGTGTTAGTATACTCGTCACGATCATATGTTCACAGTTTTAACTATATAGCTCGTGTTGTTTTTCTGGCAGAGGCGTAAAAGGTTAGAAGGGTTTGGTGTCCTCGGCGATTTTCTTCTTTCGAAAAAAATGGAGCAAAGAGTTTGCATTAAATTTTGTGTGAAAAATGGAATCCAGTGCTCTAAAACTCTTGAAATGTTGACAGTTGTATACGGTGAGTCTACTCTGAGTAAGAAAAATGTGTATAAGTGGTACAAGCTGTTCCAAGAAGGTCGAGAGGATGTCGAAGACGAACCTCGCCCTGGACGTCGCAGCACGTCAACAACAGATGAAAACGTTCAAGCAGTAGAAGAAATGGTGTTGAAAAATCGCCGAATTACTATCAGAGAAGTTGCTGAAGATGTTGGCATATCGGTTGGCTCATGCCATGCTATCTTTTCGGACATTTTGGGCATGAGACGTGTGTTAGCGAAATTTGTTCCAAAACTGCTTAATTTTGATCAAAAGATCCATCACATGACCATCGCTCAGGAGATGTGGAATAAAGTCAATAATGATCCTGGTTTTCTCAAAAGGGTTATAACTGGGAATAAATCGTGGGTATATGTTTATAACGTCGAAACTAAAGCCCAATCGTCTCAGTGGAAGCATCCTGAGTCTCCAAGACCGAAAAAAGCACGTCAAGTTCGGTCAAATGTGAAGGTTTTGCTCACTGTCTTCTCTGATTACCGCGGCGTAGTGCATCAGGAATTCTTTCCACAAGGTCGTACGGTCACTAAGGAGTATTACCTTCAAGTTATGCGCCGTTTGCGAGACGCGATACGCAAAAAACGTCCGGAACTTTGGAAAAACAATTCGTGGGTTTTGCATCACGATAATGCACCTGCTCATTCATTGTTGCTTGTGAAAGATTTTATGACCAAAAACAGCACCAAAGTCATGCCTCAGCGTCCATATTCACCGGATTTGGCACCCAGTGACATTTGTCTTTTCCCAAAATGAAGAGACCCATGAAAGGACATCGATTTTCAACGATTGAGGAGATAAAAACTGCATCGCTGAAAGAACTCAAGGCTATACCACAAAATGATTATTAGAAGTGCTTCGATGATTGGAAAAAGCGTTGGCACAAGTGTATTATATCTGAGGGGGATTACTTTGAAGGGGACAACATAAATACTGAGGAATAAATGAATATTTTTTGAGAAAACCATAAAGTTACCTTATTTTTTGAACACACCTCGTATATAGTTAATTATGTATTATAATGATTCTATTATAGTATATCCTGATTATACTTCTTCTTCAAATTTTCATGTCCTAACTCAAAATTTTAATTATTTTGTAGAATTTCTTGTCCCAGATCTGAATTATAATTTTTTCGAAAAATCTTTGATCTAATTCTGCAATACATATAATAGCTTTGAAAAATTTCCTGTCCCAATTCAAAATTCAGGGTGAAATTAGAAAATTCAAACTTTTAAATCTGTAAATTATTTATTTGAGGTGGAAATCATTTGAATTTTAAACTTTTAAAACTGAAGCTTGACAAATTTTAAACTACGAAATATTTCATTCAAACGCTCAATAATTCATACGTACAAAGTACAAACATTTAACACCTTTTCATTTTACAATTTTTTTTATCAAATTATTTTAAAATATGAAATTAACAAACTTTAAACTTTTTTGACTAACATTTTAGAGATATCTGGTCAAAAAATATAAATTGCGCAATTATTTTTAAGGTTCAAAATGATATTACTTCAAGAAAATTTCAGTTTGGAACATTAAAAATTGAACAATTAAACCAATTGTTTGACTAAAAACTTTTTAAAATAAAATTTAAATTATTTTTATTTTAAGTTGTTCCAGATTAATATTTTTGCAGTGTTATTTATTGATAAAAATTTGAGTTCACCAATTGAAAATGTTAGAAATTAACTTACTATCAAAATAATTGAATTTTCAATTAAAAAAACAAACAAATTTCCAACAAAGTAGTTATATTTTCAACCAGAAAGATGAGGTTTTTAACTGAAATTAATAGTCTTTAACCAAAAACTGAAATTTTTTACAAATTACTTAAATTTTAGTCAAGTAGTTGAAATTTTAACTATAAATTGTGTATTCTAAAGGTCTCTTTGGTTGAGTTTAACAGTTTTTAATACAAAAATGTAAACCTTTGTTTGTTGAAGATTCATAATTTTAGTTGAAAATTCGTCTCCTTGGCTAAAAATATGACGATTTAGTTTAAACTTCGTTTTCTTTTTAGTTAAAAATTAAATTGTTTTGTTAGACAGTTCAATTTTCAAGATTGTCAATTCTAAAATAAAACTTTTGAATTTGGATTTATAAATAAACATGTAAAAATTAGTAATATAAAGCGACCTAAAATAAAAAAATTTAATTTATCATTTAAAAAGTTTCCAATTAAAAAATAATTTTAATTAATCCACTTGTATTGATCAAAATTATTCAATCTTTAACATTTAAAAATGTATTGATTTATTCTTCAATTAAAAGCATTGAA
>NC_046665.1:45323285-45342103 GCF_010883055.1 Belonocnema kinseyi
TAATTTTTTAACCAGGAAGTCTTTAAAGTATTCGGTTTAAAAAAAAAGCTTACACTGTTTTATAAAAAATTCATCTTTTTGGCTTGGAAATTCAACAATTAAAAAAAATCCTTATTGACTGAAAAGTCAACTCTTTTGTAAAATTTATATCTTTTTGGATAAGTTCAATAGGTTCTAATTAAAATTAAAGTATTTTAGTTGAAAATGTAACAATTAAATTTAAAGGAATTTGCAAAAATTTCAATTTTTGATTGAAGATTATTAATTTCTGTTGAAAAATAAAAATAATTTAACTTTTATTTTAAAAAGTTTTTAGTTAAAAAATTGGCTTAATCGTTCAATTTTTAATGTTCCGAACTAAAATTTGCTTGAAGTAATATCATTTTGCACTTTAAACATTATAGCGTAATTTATATTTTTTAACAAGAAATCTCTAAAATGTAAGTCATAAAAATTTTAAATTGGTAATTTCGTATTTTAACATAATTTGATACCAAAATTGTAAAATTAAGAGGTGTTAAAAGTTTGTATTTTATACGTATGAATTATTGCGCGTTTGAATGAAATATTTCGGAAATAAAAATTTGTCAAGCTTTAGTTTTAAAGGTTTAAAATTTAAAAGATTTCCACCTCAAATAAATAATTTACAGATTTAAATGTTTCAATTTTCTAATTTCACCCTGAATTTTCAATTGGGAGAGAAAATTTTTCAAAGCAATTATATGTATTTCTGAATTGGATCAGAGATTTTTCGAAAAAATTATCAGTAAGATCTGGGACAAGGAATTCTACAAAATAATTAAAATTTTGAGTTAGGACATGAAAATTTGAAAAAGAAGTATAATCAGGGTACATTATAATAGAATTATTATAATATATAATTAACTATATATGATATTATTATAATAATATTTGCTCAACCGATATTAATATTAACATTCATATTAATTAGCCAGGAAGTTCTAAAAAAGTATAATATAACCAAATTCTAGAAAGCTATAGTTTGTGATGATTGTTTAATTACAAATGATTCTCATAAACAAATTTTATATTTTCGAAAGTCTGGAGCCTATTTGAACTTTTTTGGTTTAATAGATAAATCAAACTCTTAAAAACTCCAGCACAATCATTTACAGCTAATTAATATTGATATTAATATAAAATTAATGTCGAAGAAAATAGTGATATAGAGGAGTAATGTAGACTAAGGACTTGAAATTATACTTGAAATTACGTAGCCTCAAAATTTGCGCATATAAAGAGGCGCGCGAAGTATTCAAATCATGAAAATTGCCAGCATCGAAACCTGGAAATATTAAAATCCCTATCTCTTCATTTTATTTCAAAGCAGATAGAGATATAAATAGAACCGCCGAAGTATTCCGACCGGCAATCCTTCGGGTTTTAATATTTAGAAGAGAAGAAATGGGTTGCGCGCGCAACCCAGTCATGTATATCATCTCCTACTATATTCACACTGGCATAGCCCTGTCATAGTATTGCACCACATCTCGTTTTAGATCTGGGATCACTACGATCCTGCCGTTCTTCGATTATCACAGCAGTCCTGTTCCCGAGGAAGAAGAAGTGGTCACATCTGAACCGTCAACATCTGAACCACCCACATCTGCATCGGAATCAGTTATGTCAGCTGCCACCACTTTTTCATCGACTTCAGATGAAACTGGCCCACTGCAAGCAACCGCCTCTACACAAAAACCATCGAAACGGGGCCGAAAGACGATGGAGAGTAGCGAGCTGACTTCTCCAGAAAACCTTCCTGTTTTGAAGGAGAAAGAAGCAGCGAAGAAAGCAGCAGCAGTGAAGAAAGAAACAGCAGCAATGAAAGTAGCACCGAGGAACCCATCACGAAAGAAGACAAAACCACCAGTCAAGCGTTCCAAAGTAAAACCAGCACCACCATCGAATGAAGGTGCAGACTTTTGAACTATTTGCTTAAAGTTTTTGCAATCGGTTCATTTTAGATGTGTAAATATGCGTGCAAGTTTCTACTCTTTTAAACATTGTGATAGCGGTTTTGATTAAGAAGATGATAAATAACAATGAAAAGTGGCAGTTATAAAAATAATTGTTGTCTAATGAAAGCCTTCAGAATGAATAAAAATTCATATTTCCAAATATTTATCTAGGGTTTACTTGATATTTTCTCATTTTTAATCGATTTTTCTAGGTGTTTTACAACTAAACCACTTTTTTCTGAAAAAAGCATACTTTCACTAAATTGGTCATACATTGTTTAATATTGATGGGATAACTATACTTTCTTCATATAAAAGTTGTATAATTTCATTACATTTCCCTCGGCCAATAGAACTTTTTATTTGGTTAAAACAGTAAAAATGTATAGCTCAAAAACAAAACCCGTTGCACAACTAAACCCTCTCCCCGACATATTCCTCATACCCAGAACGGACAACTTTTTTTGTGTGCCTGTGCTATTTATTATAGAATAAATATACATGATCAATTAAGTAGTATTCGTATTCCAGAAAAATTTGTATTTAGAGCAATAATATATACAGTGCAATAAATAATTAAAGTTACAAATGCTATTAATACCAATTTTAATAAAAATACATTGACAGCAATGTTATTGCTGTCTTATTAAAATTATACGAAACCATCTAAAAAATAGAGAAATTCTTGTAACAGTAAATAGAAAGATCCCTTAGGAGCAAGACATTGCAACTGGAGTTCCACAAGGGTCCATTACAGGTCCAGCTCTCTACTTATATTAATTACATTTTAATAAGTGGAAACTCAAAGTCAATGCAGATAAGACCTAACTAATTTTATTGACACGTAAAGGTAGAAAGGAAAAGATTTCTGATTTGTATATGTTTAATAAACTAATGTAACTTAAGCTAGAAGTCAAACACTTCGGACTGATGGTACACTTGAAACTCAATTTCAAAACACACATTGAGAACACTCGGAAGAAAGTACATGGAAGGATGGGAATCCTAAAGTATCTAATACGAAGGAAAAGTAAGCTTAGCGCTTAAAATAAAACTCTATTATATAACTTAATTATCAAGCCAAGCATGCTCTATGCAGTTTCGGTCTGAATCAGGCCGTATCAAGCACATATTCTAAAATTGAGCCGCCGCGCCGGCTGCAAGAACCAGCTCACTATGGGCCAGACAACCGAAATTTTGGACAAAAATGAAATATAAAGATTAAAGCCAGGCTACTATTCATTGTTTTGTATACAGTTCATAGTACTTAAAACCCGGATATTACATATATATGCATTTTTATTATCAATCATGTTGTGTTGATCATGGGAAATCGTGTAAAATCAATAATGTGCGATATAATGCGAAAAGTAATATATTTTCAAATCATTTCTCAATATAAATTTGTTTAAATACATTTTTGGATTAATATGTATTGAAAAGTTACAATATAACTGTAATATCTGTAAAACATTACTCCGAAACTTCACGTCCAAATGAGAAAAATGAGGTACTATTTTATTAACTTTGATTTATACTTTAAGCCTGGTGTGCCCCATTTTGCACGTTTTTAATTTCAAAAGAAAAAATTGGCTTCAAGTAGCCGAGCGCGCGAGTTTTTTTCGTGAACCTACACAAACGTTAAATTCACTCTTGCACCCAATATAGAGAAAATCTGAACAATTTTAATATCTTTGAAAATAAACAATCATCTTAATTATTGTATAGCAAGGAAATAAAATATTCTTAAAGACAATAAATTATTAATAATTGTAATATTATATAGTATAAAATTATAATTAATTTCAGTTAAATTGGTCTGATATTATTAAATTAATATATCTTGATGTCGTGGACATAATTTTGTTTATTACTTAAAATGTAATAATAGTAATTAAATATCATTGTAGTGCTCTTGGAATCCTGCATTGGAAATTTTTCGTAGCGATTTGAATTTGACCGCGTAAAATTGATAGTTCAGCTTTCTATTGCCAGGTGGATCACTGAATTATCTGTCTGACAAGTGAAATAAAAGTTTCTGGTTATAAGTATAAACCATGATACAACATTAATCACTATGCAGATCTTACTTAAGACATTCTGTGCAGGTGAGTGATGTGTGTATTGCCGTTTAGGTGATTATTAGATTTGTTTTTCAGTTTGATTTTTGATTTAAAATATCTTTAGCCATTACTGTAAAAGAATGTCGAAATTTAAAAAACGAGAAATCCTCGATTTGATCCTGAAAAATGAAAATATCGGTATGGCTGTGAATTACACTATTCAGACGTTCAACATTGACATCTTCCACACCAGTTTCAAGTCACTGACCCAACTGAAGAATGCAATTTCTTCTCTTTATTGCAGGTGCAATGCTAAATTTTTCGCTTCAAACAGAATGAATGTCAGATGATAATGACTTACAATAATTGATAATGGCTTCTTCTTATGCAGCAAAACAGAAGAAAGATAAGAATTTGAACAAATTTATCGAAGACCTGACAAAAGATAAAGGATTACCTGAAAAAATGAGAAAGATATGGTAATTATTATTGTGTGGCTGAAGTTCAACTTCAAGCTCTCTTAAATTGAACGCCTGAACGAATAGTTAAGTAGTAAGAAGAAGTTGTATTTCATGCTATGGATGCAGCAGAATGCCTTGAATTGAATGTAACGCTTATATGTTCTCGGGAGTTTGATGGGAGCTCAGGCCGTTTCGCTTATAGCCAGCGATATTATAATAATCAAGAGAAACGGGAAAATGATGAAAACTTATTTGCGACTTCACTTATTCCTTTACGCATGAGTTCTGAACATGGCGTTATATTACGGCACAATGGATGCTCTCAATCACCTCGGTTTTGTCGTCCCATTCAGTTACGTCACGTGAAGGAATCGAAAGATACAATCTTTAACCAAAAAAGGCAGTTGAAAATGAAATAGAGAAAATTCAACCTTTTCTCGTTGTTTCTGGTTCTAGTCTCATCAGTATACATTTTTCTCTGCATTTCACTTCGACTGATGGTAAAGTATTAGGTATAATGACAAATAGAAACTCAATGCAATCATGTCCTATTTGTCATTGAATACCAAAAGTTTTCAAAAATTTGCCTAACAGAGATTCTGGAATTTTCACTACACACCCGAAATCTTTATATTATAGTATCTCGCCCGTTCACGCAACGATTAGATTCCTTGATTTATACTTACATATTTCTCACAGGTAAACAATCAAAAAGTGGCGAGTAAAGGGCGAAGAAAATAGACATAAAATGAATGAACGAAAAAGGCACATCCAGAACATTATGTCGGAAAAATTTCGATTGCAGGTTGATAAGCCGAAAGCAGGAGGCAGTGGCAATACGAATAACGGAAACAATGCTCGTAGGGCATTCAGTACACCAAAACTTTTCGCTAACTGTCTCGGTTTGAATGAGCAACTTGTTGAAGATTTCCCAACAATGTTAATTGCATTGTCTCATCAATTTGCAATTGATGCAACTGTACTTGAATAAAAATGTATTTCCACTGCCAAAGATTATGTTTTTCATTATAATCGGTACCCCATCCTCTACAGTCCACAAGATATTAATTCATGGTGGAGAAATACTCAGCATCAGTATGTTTCCGGTAGGAATGCTAGAGGAAGAAGCTTCTGAAAGTAAAAACAAAGATTACAGGATAGACAGGCGCAATAATAGCATAAAGAATAGTCGATCAAACAATCTTGAAGATTCATTCTAGAGATCAATGGATTCGTCAGATCTGGTTGCTTCTACAATGAGTATAAAATATCGAATGCCTCATAGGAAACAGTTAGTTCTCCCGAAAGCAGTACAAGATGTACTCGTTATTCCAAAAGAATGTACTAATGTCAGCCGTCCAGACTTAGAAACGGAGTCAGATACTGAAGATGAATCACTCAAGACTAGAAACCAAATGTATTTACTCTGGTCATTCGCTATGTGAGAAGCAAGGGGACAATTTTTGGGGATAATTGTTATAAATAAATTCTATAACATATGAAAAGTCGGCACATTTACGAGTCTGAAGAAAGTTTCTCATCCAGAGATAAAAAGCTATTTCAAATACATTACGTATGCGGCTTCACCAAGACATTATCTCATTTTCCTGAAACAAATGTTTATGATATCATGTTCTACGAACAAACAGGTCCTGTTAATTAGGTTGTTTGAAATAAGTAGCTCGTGCACAGCTCCTTCGACTTGCACAGTACCTAGAAGAAATCGTCATCGCTGGAGGAATTTTATTTTGAGTTTTTTAAACTGTCAACCATATTTTTATTCACTCCTGAAAAAGATTCTCTTTCTTCGTCCGCGATACTCATTTTTTATCTAAAAAAAATTTGCTCATCGTTTTTACTCATGTGTTCTGAGATTTTTAGTTTCCAGTATATTTAAATCTTTCTGTGATAAGATGGGGCTCATTATATTTATTTTTATTAAATTTTTGCTTCGGTGAACCCGCTTATACATTATAGCCACGGACTGAGTCAAGTGACTCATGAGATTAGAATTTATAAGTTAATTCAACTAATTTAATATGATACTTGAAATCTCCTGCGATGATGTTGCAGGTATACAATTACGAGCGACCACGAGCGTTACATGTGAATAGAGTCACCTCTGGATGCTTTCTTAGAGCTACAGTACCATTTGCCACTCCATGGGGTTTTAGTCGCTCGCTTCCTGATGTTCAAGAAAGTTTCTTACAATGTGACAGGTGTTTAATGAAACTACCTTCTGAGCTGCTGCCAATACCCTACTGACTCCTAAACGTTTAAGATGTCCAGTGCATGTTGCGTGCACATTGCCTGTAGCCGAAATCACAATGGAATGAATAGATGCATGAGTCACATTCCTCCATATGGTCTTTACTTCATGCCTTAACTCGCTATATTTGTGGATCTTGGTTGTATAAGTTGACTGCAAATTTCGGTTAAACGGATAAGCAATCTCGATGATGTAGACTCTTCCACCTTTTTTTTCTCGCATTACGATATCAGGTCGTTTGGCCCGGATGTAATAATCCGTTTGGATAGTAACGTCCCAATATAAGATGTAATCTTCGCTTTCTAAAACGGGCATTGGAATATATCTATAGAAAGGCATCCATTTGTTCAAGAGTCCTAGGTTCAGGGCAAGTTGTTGATACAGAACGCCCTTTCTAAGCCAAATATTAGATACCTCACTATCTACTTCATTTTGATCCAACCTTTTGCGGTGCTCGCCATGGATGATTTTCTGCCTCCATTGTATTTCTAATTCCTCTATGGCTTCTGCCCTGATATTCAAGGCCCCATCTGAAGACAAATTAAAGGGCCTGCAGTCAAGATCCACTTAAAAAATAGCACTGGAAAGTGCAACATTTCGTTTGCTATTAAAATAGTCTCACAACTTTAGAACTTGTGACTTACATAGTTTTATGACGTCTAAAACTCCCCTATCCCCTATATGTTGTGGTAGAATTACCCTTTCAATCGCTGAATTAATGTGGTGCATTCGGTTCTTTGTCGTTTCTACGCGGACAATTCTGTTTAACTTTTTAGGCTCAGTGTTAGACCACTTAATAAGCCGAAAGTAGTACGTGAGGACAGGGATGAAATACTCAAGAATACCAAGATGTTTATATGTGCGGCCCCTGATTCCCCTCTGATTATATGCACTGTTGTGCATTTATCTAGTCCGAGCTCTATGTGGATATCATTGGAAAACTGTTTTGTCACATCGATCACTTGCTGCAGTTTCTGGGCTGAACTAGCGTACAGCTTCAGGTCATCCATTTAAAGAAGGTGGTTCACTTGTTGACCATCCTCATTATTATGAATTCTGAACCCATAAGACATGCTGTTTAGTATTTTGCTCAATGGATTTAACGCGTAACAGAACCATAGTACACTGTAAGTTTTAAGACCTTAGGCAAATAGGCATGCAGCACGGGAGGAAACGCTTGCTTGTAGTCAATGTATACCATGTGTAAGTTCCTTTGACGCAACAGCGTGTATAGTGACTAGATCCTTAAGGTCTCGCGAGTTTTTACAACATCATTTTTGTTCTTCTGTACGAATGTCATTCTCGTCGAAATGAGAATATACCTTATCCGCAATGAAAGCTGTAAGACATTTATGAATTGTTGGAAGAGAGGCTATCGGTCTAAAGTCGGATAGATTTTGAGCGTCTGGTTTTTTTGGTAACATATATGTAGTATTCTGGAGCATAAAGCCTGGCATCAGATCTGAGTGCTGAATGATGTTCTGAAAACACCTTACCAACCTAAGATGCACACTCCTCAAGTACTTTTACCAGAAGTTGTGCACCATTTCCGGACCTGGAGCTTTCCAATTACTTGCCCTTTTTAAGACCGCTGAAATATCTAAATCTGTGATGTTTGTCAGTTGCATTTCGGGGCTCTTGCTTTTTCCAGTTTGAACAACGCAGCGTCCAAATTGGATCGGTTCATTTTTTCCCAAACACCCGACTAGTAGCTAGTCATATATTCCAAATCAGGGACTTCGGTGTCTTGCTGGTTATTTGGCTTTACTCTCAGTTCACGAAATAACCTTCTTTAATCTGTCTGAAAGTTTCGATTTTGTTGCCTTCGTGCACTGATTTGCTTGTACCGACGTAGTCTGGCTGTAAGAACATCAAGTCCCTGTCGTTAGGAGTCTATAATCTCATCTAATATTGCTAGTGTTAATGTCTCGATGTGTCGAGGGTAGATGATTTTAGTAACATGGTTGATCAGCTTTCTGGTTTAATTTCCTTTTTTATAATGAGTTAATCGACCCAATTCGCGTCTCACTGTGCTGACATCCATATCCAAGCTGATCATCCCTGATGGATCTCGATCCCTTGCTAAGACAAAAACTGCATTTGCAGGTTTAATCAATTGCTCCTGCTTGACCGTATAACGTGTGTTTCTCTAACTGATGTTCATTGTCGACGTTTTTCCACGCCAAATTAACCTTTTGCTTAATCTCCATTGCTTGGTCTTCTGTCACGTGTAGATTAGTCCTAATGTGCTTCATCTTAGCGATATGATTTCTTAGTGCCACTTTCTGCATATTAGGATACTTTGCAGAAAATTTTGTTCTTAAGTTATATCCTTTTTCCATTTTCGTTTCAAACTTCGCAGATGTCGCAGCTGTTCTAGCTGACCAACTGTTTGATTAGTGAAATCTGTCTGACCATCTCATAGCTCACCAACGCCACCGTCTCGCATGCTGTGGCCCCCATCTGTGGCTCCAGGGGCGCTCAAACGAACCTCGGGAAACGACATGCGTTTCAATATCTTTAATATGCTCTTCATTATTATTTGGGTTTTGGTATTCTGCTTAGTCCCTCTTCTCTTCGTTATCAGCCTATTTAGCATGGGAAACCTTGTCAGCAGCAATGCTACTGCCAACATAGCCGTCAAATTCATGAGAGAAAAGCTCAAGCCCTACCGCGAGTCAACGCGAGATAACCTTTTTATTATATTATTTTTATTTTTGTTAATCTTTTACTCGGGTGAACCCGGTTATACATCATAGCCACGGACTGAGTCAAGTATACATACTTTTCTGTCCTAGCATACTTTTCTAGCTTCTATTACGTCCATGCATTTTTCTATGTAGGCTCTCGTGTTTCGGTGGCTTCTCATGTCCCTTCTGACTATGGTCTCATTCACACATTCTAACCATTCTTTCCGCTGTCTGCATCTGGTCACACTGCCAATTACTTCACCTCGATACACTTGTTACGTTAGTCGTTCATTTGGCTTTCTCTCAACATTCCCAAACCATCTTAACCGATTTTTTTTTCATGTAACTATTAGCACCTCTTCTGCACCACATTTTTTGAGAATTATGTCGTTACTGACTTTGTCCATCAGAGTTTTCCCGCATATCATACGCAAAAATCTCATTTCAATTGCATTAACTTTACTCTTATCTTTTTCTTGATAGGCCCATGTCGGTCTACCGTATAGTACAGTCGGTACAAATGTAGAATTATTTATAGCTATTTTAGCTTTATTTGATATATTTTTACTTCTGATAAGGGGCCCTGCTCTACCAATATACTCCTTTTCTTCGATTATACGTCTATCTAATTCCTCACCTATCTTCCCGTCCCTAGTAAATAAGCTACTAAGGTACATGAAATTATCAACTTCTTAAATTCTTTCACCATTTAATAGAATGTTGCGTAGTGTTTTCTCACTCTTTTCTTGTAACACTATAGTTTTGGTTTTATTTGCGTTAATTTTGAAGCCCATGCACTTCACACTTGCATTCAGTTTATTCAACATTCTTTGTAAGTCGTCGGTTGACCCGTGCCATAAGAACCTTATCACCTGCATACGTTAATCCATTCACCCTTACTGTTTCAAGATCCACACCTTCTTTGTCAATAAGAGCTATTTTTAAACACTTGTCTATGAATAATATAAATAACCAAGAACACATATCGCATCTTTGTCTAAATCGCTGAATAATATCGAAACAGTCACTTAATTTCCCATTCACCCTTAAACACGCTTTGCTGCCGTATTTATTGATTTGATAGTTTGTAGGAGCCATCCATTGACTCCATACTCTTCCAAGACTTCTTAAAGTTTACTTCCATCGACCTTGTCAAAAGCTTTTTCTAGGTCAACAAATGCACAGAAAATCTTTTCTTCTGTTATTTTCATTACTCTAAAAACAAGTATTTTTGAATATATTTTCTCACGGTACTTAATAAGCTAATTCCTCTGTAATTATTGCAGTCTCTTCTATCTCCCTTTTGTTTGTATATTGGTACGATAATCGTTTTTTTTTCAATCGTCTGGGACGTCTCCCATCTCGGCACATAGATTTATCAATTCCCTCAATCTATGTAGTATGTACTCGCCACCGTGTTTAAGCATTGGCACTGTATTGGCGTTAAGCACTGTACAAGTGAAGGGGCCGACAATAAAACAAGTGGCTGCATGCACCCAGGCGTTGTGTCACGAAAGACTAGTCGAGCTCGTGGAGCGCTTTTGGTCCCTGTAGAAGGTACCTCGGGTCTCGCAGATTTCCATGCCAGATCCTGAGTGCGAGCACTTATTCACCGAGGTGCATAGCCTTGAATCAATTGGACGATACATTGTGCCATTTAGCCTTAAATCGGATTAGGCCTCTCGCCTAGGGGAGAACCTGGCTGACGCTTAATTGGCGGGGGTAGCGCATGCGACGCGACGCAGAGCTCGCCAATACCTACATACAGGCTATGTCAAACAAGGGAGGCTATATCAAACAAGGCCACATGCGCCCCGTCACGTTCAAAGAAGGGCAAGACTGCCTACATCCATTCTACTGTATCTGCCACCACGGGATTTGGCAACGGTCCGACGAAGGAAACAAACTCCGTGTGGTGTTCATTGCTTCCCGCCCAAAATCTATCGGATACAGCCTTAACGACGTGATGTACGTGAGCTCTTAGCTCTAGAACGATCTTGCCGTCATGTTCACCCGCTGGATAACTCGCGTAATCGACTACTTCGCAGACCTCGGAATGATGTTCCGACAGATCCGGGGCCAAACACAGGACACCTATCTCTAGCGGATCCTGTGGAGTCCTAGCCCCGACATCCCAGCAACTCACTACGCCCTTCTCACGGTCACCTATGGAAAGAACAACGCACTGTACTTGTCTGTTCAAACCCTGAAATAGCTCAGCTAGGACGAGGAGACCAATTTGCTCGTGGCAGTCGATGCTGTTCACTTGGATCTGTAAGTCGACGACTTCCTCAGCGAGGCCGACGACCTTGATTACGCGCTTCACCGCCGCGACGTCGTGATCACACTCCTCAAAGCTGATAGCCTCGTCCTTAAACATGGGTAATAAACAGCCCTGAACTCCTTGAGGACAATACGCCAGAGAAGAGATGTCGGCCGACATGGCCACAGTTCTCAACCGACAACCCAATCAATAAGCTGGGCATGGCCCGGGACCCGACGCATGACTGCTTCCGATTCCCAGATCCGCCTGCACATAGCGACCGCAAACCTACCAACAGAACGAACCTTGCCAAGCTGACTCGAATCTTTGACCCTGTCGCTTAGCTGGCTCGAGAAACGGTGGTCGCCAAGATGCTGATCTAAGATCTACGGTGCCCGAGCTCTGGGCACTCTACTCCGATTCTCCAACGGAAAAGAACTTAGTAGGCGACCACATCGTGCACATCCACCAACTCGTGTCCGGAGCCATCTCCGCCAACGAAAACCCAGCCGATATCGCCACTCGAGGCACGGATATCTAAAGCCTTTCCCAGTCAGGTATGTGATTGGAAGGAATCGACTGGTTGACGCAACACGAAGCCGTCTTACTCACTTACAGCTGGACACCCTCGAGCTCCACAAACATACGAAAATCTGAACCAAACAATCTAATATGTACGGACGCCCAGGCTGCGCCAACCAACGAGCATCCAGCAGACAAATTTTCGAGCCTAAACGAGCTCGTCAGAGGCATGGCTTGCGCCAGATGAGGACTAGGGCCACGAATAGATCCGACCATGCCTCCACACCGCATTCCTGTGAGAGCTGATAAACTATACCGAGAGTATGTGATCTCTGTAGAAACAAGCACTACTCTAGTAGGGTCAGCCAATCCTCCTTGACAGCGCTCTAAAAGGACTTTCCCCTATGTTGACAACGCCAGCCTCTTGCGACTCGGCGGCAGGCAGAAGTGGACTACGCCGGCCCGTCCGACATCCTCAGGACCAAAGGCCGCGAAGAGACGACGACTGAGGGCTATGTCGCCCTTTTCGTTTGCCTGTCTACCAAGACGGTGCACCAGGAACTCACAGTATACCTCACAATGCAGAGCTTCCTAGGAACACTCGACCGCCTCACTAGCTGACGCAGACAGTCCCAAGAAATGTGGAGCGAGAACTACACAAAGTTACGAGGTGCTAACTCGGAACTTAGTCGCCTGTTACGCGCAGCGGAAATGGATTGGGGTCTAGTCGAGGGCAACCTTGCCCAAGAGAACATAACCTGACGATTCAGTCTACTCCAGGCTACTCTTGAACATCGAGAGATTCCTAAACTGCAGACCACTCACCGGCGACCCAGACGACATCGAGGCCCTAACGCCTGCTCGCTTTCACACTGGTGGGCTACTTGCCTCTATGCCACGGCCGTCCTTGGCCGACACACCCTTGGATCACGAGACGCACTGGACCTTTGTTTAAAGGCCTCTCGCAAACCTCGCGGTCGGCGACATGGTCGTCATCGTCGACCCTCTCTTCATCAAACCCAATGAAGCAGCCCCCAATTGGAGCCTCTCGGGAGGATCACAGCCGTTCACCCTGTGCCGGGTGGGCTCTTCCGTGTGCTACAGTGTGCACAGCGAATATCTCCTACATGCGACTAATCACAAAGCTGGTGAAACTGTCGGTGAAGGCACAAAAACATAACAAAGGGACCGCTAACTAATAGGATCAAGACCGCCCACGGCGTAAG
This sequence comes from Belonocnema kinseyi, assembly GCF_010883055.1. Lineage (NCBI taxonomy): Eukaryota > Metazoa > Arthropoda > Insecta > Hymenoptera > Cynipidae > Belonocnema > Belonocnema kinseyi. Next base: position 45,336,759 of record NC_046665.1, read on the forward strand.
GCGCTCCATCTCTCGACGCATCTTAACAGGGGCATGTCCTTACTTCGATTTCGTTCAAGGAACGAGGCGGGCGGGATGAATCCAACAGGATTCAGCTGCTATCAAGTGGCCCACTGGCGGTTATGAAGTCCACCACGCACTCCCGGCCATCCCTTCTTCTACCTTCCTTCTCGAACCTAGCGCGCTCTTCTAAGGAGAGAGTAGACTTAGAATTTCGAAATCCTCGAAATCTTCTACGATGCCTTAAAACTGCTTTGAAATATTTGCGAATTTTGAAAAGTCTCTGAAATCCCTTGGGATCCTTTTCAATATCCTAAGATCTTATAAATTCTATGAAATTCTTTCAAATCTTTTGCAATTCAAGGAAATTCTTGAAACCACATATTAACTGGCAATATTTGAAATTACCCTTGAAATCCTACGACACCCTGAAATCTTTCTAACATTTTCTGAAGTTCCTTAAAATAATTTGATAATAGCATAAAACTTTAATTAATTTTAGTGCAATCCCTGAAAAATTCTATGCATTCTCTTGAAAGCTGTTAAAATCCTTTTAAACCCTTTAAATCTAATGCCAATATTTAGAATCCTTTTAAATCTTAAAAATTTTTCAAATATATCGACTCTTTTTATCATTGAAAAAAATGTTTAAAACGGTTTCCAAGGCCGGTCTGCCAGACTTTATTCTGGTCGGTTGGTGAACTACAGTATGCTTTTGAACAATGTTCGTACGAATAAATAATAATAAAATCTTCAGCTTTTTTAACCTTCATATATTTGAAGGAAAGAATCAAAGGTTTTTTCAAACAAGTGAAAAAGAATCCTAGCTTCTAAGAAGGCTAATGAAGCTGTTTGATCAACTGATGAATTAAAAATAATATAACTTTTATTTTAAATATTTTAAATTCAAAAGATTTGTAATGATTTGAATGCTTCGATCTTGTAGTTTGATATATACCATTTTCTATTTAACGTCATGTATGTTGAAACATAGAGCATAAAATCCTTGGGCAGAAATCCTTTGTCATACTATTTTTGTTGATCCAACATTATCTCTGCAGAGGCCTTAATTATTATTTACCGGAAAAATGTTTTCTTATGGCAACAACGACATTGATAAAATGTTTAGAGCAAAGATTTGTCGTTTGCACCTGTAAATAAAATAAATTAAAATTCAAGATATTTAAATGAGATAAAAATCAACCTTAAACCCCTTTTTTAACGTCCAATCATCAAGTTGATTTGAAGAATTCCTAAAAATAAAATCAAGAATCTAACGACCAAACTTGGACAACCACCACAAAATGTTACCATTGCAATCTGAAAAAAGGAACATTTTCCTCTTCTCCTTTCCCCTCATAAAAGAAAAGAAAATCATTAGTATTTTATGTGGACAAAAATAAAAAGGAGGAAAGAAATATATATAATAAAATAAAATAGAAATAAAATGAAAATAAAATTTGCGACCAGCAGAAACAGCACCACTGCCACGATGCTCTCTCACTAACAACTGAAAATCAATACCTGAGATTCAAGTGCCAGTTTAAAAGGCAAGCCAGCGATAAACAAACCTGACATAAAAATGACCTCCAATCAAAGTCAGCTAAATTAAAATTTAGTTGTTTAACTTAAGTCGTTCGATTCTGGATTTTATTTCCATGAATTATTCACAATGAAATACAAAGAAAAATACGTTATTTTAGGAAGCTGGGCCTTTTTGAAACTTGAATAGAAAAATAAATAACTTTCCAAATGATGCAAACCTTTTTTGAAAGTCGAGGCATTTATTAGATAATAAACATGTCAATAATTCTAAACTATTCATCAGAAAAAATAATTGGTGGCAGTAAAAAAGGCCAATGTGTAAGAAATGAGACAAATTGGATGGTAAATTCAGTGTAATATTTCGAACTACTTTATTCTTCAGAGTTGACTAAAAATTCGCTAATTTTCATTTGCTTTATAATTTTTGCAAAGAAGAGATGTTTCTTGATGTCGTTTTGCTTCTTGAAGAAACTGTCATTAGCTCTGAATACTGACTAGAAGAGTACATCAGTAGTTGCGCTAGATACTGTATAGCTTTATTATGAGTTAGCACTAACGTACTGTCAACACAACTCAGCATCGTCGTTTATAAGCTCATCAACTGAAATTTCGTCATTCTGAATTTTAGGTCGTGAAGAATCTATCATCTCAGCTAAGCCTACATCTTCCTCTTCATTGACTCCCTCTGTTCTTTCTCTGAAAACTGAGGTCTGTTAGAATTTGATAATTGTTTCTGGCTACATTTCCTGCGAGGCACCATTTACCCAAAGAACTGTGTGCAAGACTGAAATTAATTTGAGAAACTGAGATCGTGTATCGCAGGTTTTAGCAACGGTGACAAAATGTTGTATAATTTTTTTTACAGTAGCGAGCTTTAGTAACTCGTATTATTCCTTACTAGTGGCATTATCAACAAGTAACGAAATTATTCGTTTTGACTTTTCTATTTGTTGACTAAAATCGGTGAGCCACTTCTGAAATAAATTTTCACTTACCTATGGCTTCATATTAAGTAATTATTTAAAAATTACCAAGTAACGGGAAGATTATTTGAATCGACTCCATTTGCCTTAAATACACAAGGACATTCAGCGTTTTCGAGGACCAATGGCTTCAATTTTTCTCCAGTAAAATTGCAGCAGGCAAGTAAAGTTAACCTCCTTTTACAAGCTTTCCACCTGCTCATTTTGCTCGTTTGATCATGAAGATTTTTCTTGCAATTCGTCGATATACCAATGCGAAGTCATCAGCGTTCATAATTCTAATCAACCATTACTGGCTTGGCATTTTTCTACATCGAACTTTTCTGCCATTTCCTTAGCTTTTGGCTGAGGTATTAGTCCGTTGACTGGAAGATTGATAGAATGCCATTTACAGAAAAGAAAACTCAAAAACCAAGTTTTGAAGCTCTTCATTTTCAGTTTTACGTACTTTTCGTTTTCTTTCACTGCTGCAGTTTTTATTCGAGGTTTTTAAAATATCAATTCTGTTCTCACAGATGTTCCCAAAAGTTGACTTCACTACAGAAAAAGATTTTGCGATTTTCCGTTGACTATCAGATTTATCAAGTAAGGCCAAAACACATCCAGTCGGTGACTAGAGATGAAATCAATTGAATTTTCACAGTTCATTATTTTATGTTATCCCGCATCGACCCATATTTGATCTCTAATCAAGATCCTATTAAAATCAATTAAAGTTTTTCAGTCCCATAAAATGAGTCCAACTTAGAGATGTGGATAGGTTACAAAGGTGGCCAACTTTGCAATATGACATAATAAAAACTACTTTATTCAAGTATATTTTAAGCTACTCAATGTTGAGATTATTATTTTTTGTTTAAGACCTTTTGAAATAGGTTAAGCCTGACAATATAATTTTTAGATTTTTCTCGGAAACGTCTCAATAAATTGCAAAACAGCAAGATACATTTTTCATATAACTTTTTATGGCATATAAACCTTTATACTAATATTTTTTTGCATCTGCTATTATATCAAAGAAATAGTAAAAAATTCAAATGTTAGAAAAACGAATTCTCCTGGCCATAAAAATATTTAGCCAGCATGAAACTCACAAGATATCTTCATTGTAAAAATAAAAGTTCGGAACAAATTGTCAGTAAATTTAATTATGGGCTTTTTAAGAAAACCTACTTTTAATTTTTTCAGAACAAACGCTGCTATTTTGTTAATTTTCACCCTTGTTTTAGTTTTTTGCCAAAATGTCAAATTAAGTTCCTTGTTATTTCGCAAGAAGATATTAAAACAAAATTATGTTATACTTGCGAATAAAATTAAGAACAATCACACAGGGAAAGAAGAAAGTACCAAAAAATATTCATTTTCCTGGACAGAAACAATTTATAGTCTCTGAAGTTTCCGTAAATTTTGAAAGTTCCTATACTCGTATATACTCTTATATACTAATATCTTATTACATAATAATAATCATTAAATACTCTGAAGATAAAGTACGAAATATTATTTTGTACTTGGTTTCGCAATAGAAGAAAAATGCCTTCAAAGATAATGAAAAGTTCGAGCCTTTAACACGTCTTATTAAATATCTGACTTTATAATCTAGCCCTTCCTTTTATGAAATATTAATTTTTTATATGGCATCTAAGAAGTTCGGCTCTCAAAATGTTTTTTAGGAAATTTTCTTTACACACAAAAAAATAATGCATTGTCTGAGAGAATGTTTTCTTAAATTCATGAAAAATGATTCGAAGTGAATTCTTCATGGAATCAAAAAAATCTTTTTCGCAATACACTTGGAAAATGTACATTTTAAAGATGTGCAAAATTGATTTTATGCAAAAAATGTATTTTGAATAATCATTCTATGTTTGGGTGTTAAATCTTATACACGGAAAAAATTCTGAAGCACTGAGTGCTTTTACATACACGACTCGTTCGCTTATAGAAAAAAATTTTTTTATACATTACAGGTTAATTTATTGACACGAGCCTGTCGTTTATCGAGAGTAACCAGTCGTTTATATTATGGACTTGCGCGACGCGTTTACGATCGTTAACTATCAAAGTTGAATAAGAACAAACGCGCACTAAATTAATCAAGATCGTGAATCGCATGCATTTTTAAATATTACACGCTTATTTGAGGAGCAAGCGCCAAAAGTAAAAAAGTCCACTTTTTCTAAATTGATATAGGCACAGATTGTACATATTTATAATACACGGTGTCCATCTATGATAGTTATATTCATGAAAAAATGTTTCGCATTGATTTTTCAATTTAAAAATATTGCACTTTAACAAAACTGCATAAGTGCTTCAAAAGCGGTAACAACAAACTTCGGAAAATTAATATAATTAAAAGTTATGAACAATATTTAAAGAAAAAAATCACCTTGTACGTTTCAACGTTTTCTTATTGAATTTTACATGAACGTTTATAAAATTTCACGTAACCACAACGAACGATTTCGATATCTTTTTCCATTTGCAAGTAGCTGACAGTTGTTGCTGCGTTTGTTCTTATTTGGCTTCGACTGTTAATATTTACTAATACTAATACTAACCCGTATTGCGTGTTCAACACGATTGCGTCATGTATTATAAAGCAATGAGTGTTGCAGAGGGCACTACTCACTGCTCTATTGACATTGGTCTAACATAAACGACTGGTTACTCTTGATAAAAGACTGGCTCTTGACGATACACTATCCTGTAGTATGTAATATAGTCACAGCTTCCTCCTTCGATTAGATAAGCAGCCCTATATATTTGAGGGCTTCAGGGCCACTAGTTTAGTTCTAATCTTGACTTTACTCT
>NC_046665.1:45342203-45345858 GCF_010883055.1 Belonocnema kinseyi
CTTGACTTTACTCTGTAACCAACGAAATAAAGGCACGTGATATCTCGTTAGAGATATCACATATTTTTAAAAACTCATTTGAGCCTTTTTCAATATAACAAGTGTATGAAAACATTTTTTTTCTATAAACGAACCAGTCGTATATTTGAAAGCACTCATTGCTCCAGGATTTTCTCCCTGTAGCATATATATTTTTTCTTAGAAAAAAAGTTGTAGCTTTTTTAGGACTCAAATTGCAGTAAAAAAACTATCTTTTTGGGAATAGATTGTATGCTTTCACGATGATTCATTTTCATAAAAAGAGATATTTCAGATTTCACTCGTGTAAAAAGCTACAAATTGTTTGCCGACGTTTCGTGAACATTTCAGTTCACATCTTCAGAGCTGACCTCTTTTTGGGGAAAAGCCATTTTTACTCTTTTTCAATTGAACTTGTGCTAATTTCGACAATCATTGAAATGTTTCAATTAAACTCTCAGTGATTACACTTCAGGGTAATCTTTGCCTAATAGAGCAATCGGAATTTGAAAATGCGAGTTCAGAAAAATTTTACTATGTTTTTCTGACAGCAGGAAAAAATTTCATTCTCATACGTCTTCTAGCATTTCGTTTATCGACAGAATTTTTATCAGGCAAAAGCTACTAGTGACATGAGTTCGAAAAAAGGTATGATAAAGTTGTTTAGAAAGTTTCGGATTGTAAGATTTATTAATTCAGGAGCATAGCAATGATTTTACTTAACGACAAGCCTTGAGTTTTCGATTTATACTATAGGCTCCGGCTCGTAACTTTTTGCTATCAGACGATATTTTTCTCAGTGAATACAAATTTAATAAAAGTAAGTTTGTATAAAACTCACGAATTTTATTAAGTTTGTATTGCATTTTTATGAGAAACAACAGTAAAAAGAAGCTATGTTCATGCGGGATTAAAGTTCGATGGTAAAAACATTCACTGAATCATGTTAATTATTTGATGAGCAAAAGAAAATAATTTATTCAAATAACGTTAAACTTTCTGCCTTCTAGCAAAGGCTACATTAGGCTCATAATTTTGAAGTACATAAAAAAAAGACGAGTAACCAGTTCCGACTCGACTAGCGGCGAAATGTATCTGAGCACAGAAAAGATAAGAACGGTACCTTTGCAGACGCAGGGGAGCGAAGAGAGAACACTCACTCAACATATAAAACTCATACAATATAAATTAAAGAAACCGACATAAAATATTCGGAACACATTTTTTCGCTTGTAATACTTATTTGGATTTATAATACAGGATTATCAAATGTACCTTGAGACCTTAAGCATTCTTTTTCTAAACAAACCTTTGCACATATTTTTTGTACTTCATCTAATAACATTTTTAAACTCCCAACTGAGCAAGGCAGGATTTTTTTTATGACTTAAGATAACCATTTTGGTTTAGACTAATAAGTAGATCGAAGTACAAACTATTGCACTACGTTCTTCAACAAACACAACATAAAAATTTAATTACAGTTGTAAATTTGAATAAGTTTTTTAGTCTAATTTAAATAGTTCTCGCTTGCTGAAAAGTCATTTATTAAAACATTAGAGATTTTCAATTTATACCCCAATGTAAAATCTAACTGAAAAAATGGAGGTAGTAAATAAAGATAGACGAAAGAAAATGTGTGTGAAATCTACAAGAAACTTGTAAAAAAAAATTAAAAGCTTCAGTAATATTTCTAAAAAAACAAGATCCTTTTTCTATCTACTCCCAGCTAATAAATTGTAAGCCAAATTCTACTTTACTTATCTTATGCGTTTAAACTTATTTTGGACTTCATTTAATCAAAAAATTAATATGCAACAGTTAGTTAAGTTTTTCATATGTAAGGCAGATATTAAACCCAAAAACTGGAACTTTGTCACAAACTAAAATCATCATTGTTTTAAGATATTCAACATTTTTATAGTAAACTTTCCAAGAAAGTTGATCATACCTTTCTTTGAATTTTTGTAGCGAGAAGTTTTTGGGAGGTTGCGGTAAATTTTTGAAGCTGAGTTTTTCTAATATTTTCGGGGAAATTTGAGGACAGTGGATTGTGGAAGCGTGTAGAAAGTTTCGTTTGTGAAAGGTTTCTTGAGAGATTGAAAAGGGGGACATGATATTTTTTGGGGTTAAAACAAATTTTTGCGGAAGTTGAGTTTAGGTTGGTTTAAAGTTTGTGAAAGGGTAAGAGAACTTGGTTAGTATTATCAGGGTGGGGTACAAAGGTAAAAACGTAAGGCACGTAGACGCCACAATAGGTAGAGACATAGGACGACAGAAGGCTGAATTGTTTGAATTAGATTTATGGCTTTTGGAGCGAGTACCAGTGAGGAAAAAAGGGATTTAGATCGGAAAGTTTTTTAGTAAACCGTAAGGGGATAACAAAGGGAGAGAGGGAAAGCAGTGAAGACAAGTAAGATATCGGTTCAAGCTTGAAAAATCCAAAAATGTTGGGATCAACGACGGAAAAACATAGTTTTGTCGAGAAGGATAAAAACAATAATGGGCCAGAAAGAAGCGTAGTTGAAGCTAAAGATCCGATGGAAGAGAAAAGACTGAAAGAAACGCGCAAAATGATGATAGAAATAATATGGGATACATTAGAAAAACCAGGAGAAAGGGGGAGAGGAAACAAAGAAAGAAATTAAAATGGAAATGGCCGAACTTACGAAAGAAATGAAAAAAAGGAAAGAAGTCAGCGAAACCTAGAGAAATGGATTCAGCCGTTGGAGCAAAGACTATAAAAGCAGGAAGAAACTGATAAAAAGGAAGAGTTGTTAGAGGGTAGGGTGAAAAAATAAAAAGCATAAACCGGGAGTTCGGAGATAAGGAAAGTGGGAATAAGGAGAACAGAAGACTGAGAAAAATAAAAAACTGATATAAAAGAAAAATAGAGAAGTAAGAAAATGAAACAAAGGGATGAAGGATCTAAGAATAGAGAGAAAAGATCTAATAAGAGAGTGAGAAGTGTAGGAAGGAAAGAGCAAACAGGAGAGATAATGATACTGGTAAAGGTAAAGAAATGGGGACATAAAACGGAAATGTTCACAACAATATGCGGTATGTGTTAAGGGAAACAGGGGAAGAGGAAAGAAAAAAAGAAAGAAGACCATGACCTAAGTATGGAAGAATACATGTAGGAGGTGTATTTCGGGATTAGGACCAAGACAGTGAGAAGTTATTCAAAAGTGTGATATCAGAAAAGTAGAAGAGAAAGGAACGGAAGGGATACATATAATAAATAGCAGGAAACAAAACAAGGTGATTAACGAAAGTAAGAAAGATTGAAGGATATTTTACTGGAATATAACAGGCCTTATGAGCAAGAATAGGATAAATTACTCACTTAGTGAGTAATTTAACACAATCAATATATCAATATAGGATGAGAGAGATGGAAGATAGTGAGCATTTATGTAAATGGTAATGTACAGGAGAAATCGGACAACATGAGAGAATTAATAGAAGAAAATAAACACGAGATAAGGCTTATAATAGGAGGAGATTTTAATGCGAAGCTAGGAGGTAAAGGAGGAAGGGAATCAGGTGGAGAGCGAGAAAGACAATCCAAAAAATAGATTCTGATTGGGGAGGGATAGTTAAGAAACCTTGATAAGATGGTATGGTTCATCCGAAA
>NC_046665.1:45345958-45349566 GCF_010883055.1 Belonocnema kinseyi
AATATATATATATATATATATATATATATAGAGGGATGAGAAAGGAAAATATGCACATTTAGGAAGAAATCGGGGAACGGTAATTTAATATGTGGTAGTGGAGGACGAAGTATAAGAGAAGGTAAAGAAGCTAGAGATAGGGAATTGTAGATATATTCGGATCATTTCCCCATAATAGTGAGATTAGAGAGGGGAAAAAATAACAATAAGGCTAAAAATGAAGCTAAATTAAAGAGAGCAAGAAGAGGGGTAAATAACAGTTTAAGAAAGGTAACAATGGAAGAACAATGGAAGGTAAAGAACATTTTAAGGAAAATGTTAAGAACATTTAAATAAGGGGGAAAAAATAAGTCAGTGGAGGAGGGGATAGATGTGTATGGGATGAGGAATTTAAACAGAAGACAAAGGAAGTGAGAAGCGAATTAAGAAAATTGAGAAAAGGGACAAGTAGCAGAGACAAATATACGAAAAAAAGATGAAGTATACTCTGTTGTGTGATAACGAAAAATAAGAGGAGAAAAATATCAAGTTTGGAGAAGAAGCTGAGAAGGCTTGGACGGAAAATAGGTTTGGAAGGTGGTAAATACTAAATAGAGACATAAGAAGAAAAAAAAGTGAAACAGGGTATTCAAATAGGAGAATGGAAAAAATATTTCATGGAATTATTAGGAGGGGTAGAGACGTAAGTTATAAAGAAGCAAAATATGGTAGGGAAACAAATGTGAAGGAGGACATTAGCAGGGAGAAAACAGTCAGGGTATTGGGAATAATGAAAAATGGAAAGGCACGGATAATGTTCAATAGAGTATAAATAGGAAAGGGGTAGCCAGAGTACTGGACGGAAGAAGAAAGGGAAAGTAGTAGTGAAGAAAGGGAAAGAGGAGGAGGCTAAAGATTATATAGGAGTGACACTAATGCCGACATCGTATAAAGTATATGTGTCTGTTTAAGCGGAAAGGTTATAGAAAAAAGCTGTGGAAAAAAGATAGAACCACCGAATCAGACAGAATTTAGAAAAGGGGTGGAGGTGATGGACAATATATATGTTTTTAACTATACAGTAAATAAGAGGATTAAAAGGGAAAAGCGGGCAATGATAGCAATTTTCGTGAACTTGAAGGTGGCCAAAGTAGACAAAGTTTTTGTGAAAAAGGGGTAAGAGAGGGATAAATGAAAATAGTTTCGGCCATTTTTAGAGCGACAAAAAGTAGGGTAAATTTATGAGAACAAATAGGAGATGGTTTCTGGTTGATGAGAGGAGCAAGGCAAGAATTTCCTCTGAGCCCACTTTTATTTAGTATAATAATGTCAGACTTGAAAGAAGACATGAAGAAAGAAGGGTGGGAGGAGTTAGGATAGGAATTGAAAAGACATATGCACTGTCATACGCAGACGATGTAGTGTTAATAGCACTTCAGTTCCATCGGTTTTTCTTCCACCAAAATGTAAATGTGTAAAAACTGAGTTCGAAAATGATATGAAATATTATAACGGACGTCCCCAGACTTTTTTGGCGGGAAATAACAACAAATTTATTGTGCTAAATAAAAATTGTATGCATGTGCACTATTTTGAGGTTAGGTTCGTTTTTCAGCTCTCTATATTTCCGATAATGTAGGTCTCTGTCGTAACTATGATATCGGTAGCACTCCACAATAATCATGGGAGAGAATTGTAAGACACATAACTTCAAAATAAACACAAAGATCAAATTTAGCAAAATAAATTTTTTTTAATTAACTCACAAAAAAAAGAGTCCGGGCACGTCCGTCATAAATAACCGAAAATTTTCCATAAACGTACGGAAATTCATAGACATTCTTAAATTTAATTTGGGGCAATTTGAGTTAAGTTACCATAAATTACCTGTAATATTACCATAAATTACCAAAATATTTAAAAATTTATAAAAGTGTTTCAAATTGAATTCTAGATAATTTATAGTAAGTTATCATATTTAGCTATAAAATTACCGTAATGACTCAAAATTTCCATAAGTTTTCGGAAATTTAAAGATATTTGTAAATTGAATTTTGGACAGTTTATTGTAAGTTACCATAAATAGTAGGAAGAAATGATAAGTTACCATAAATTACCTGCAATATTACCATAAATTAACCAAAACAATTTTAATTTCCGGAAATGTATAAAAATGTTTAAAATTGAATTTTGGGTCATTTACAGTAAATTATCATATTTACCTGTAGAATTAGTACGAACGACTGCAAATTGCCATAAATTTCCGGAAATTCATAGAAATTTTGAAATTGAATTTTGGGCAATTCACGATAAGTTATCATAAATTCCCCTGAAAATTACCGTAAATCACGATTCCATTTTTCGAAATCTAATATGGGCTAATAATTTATGTAGAGTAGATATTAGATAATGATTCTACAGTAGATAATCCTTAATCATTAGCACAAATTTAAGTAAAATAATGAATTATAATTTTAATAAATTAACATGTATCGTGTTTTGACTATTAATGACATTAAATTAATTATTCAACAGCCATTAGTATTTTTAATTAATGATTATCTAATGTACTATCTAATGTAAAATTGTGTGTCCTACATTTTTCAGCGTAGCTGAGAATGAAAATTCATGCAAAATAAAGAGCAAATATTAAAATAATCATGAAAAATAAACTTTATACGTGAGTTTGCAATATCTGAATAACCAGTGCCAGGCAGAGGTATATAAATACATGTAATATACATTTAATATAAAAAAGTTGAACACAATCTAGAATAGTTCCGATTTTGGACAGATGTAGTGTTAAAACCGAAGGAGCTTTAACAAAAGAGAATTCATAATCACCAAATCACAGTTGTCGGTGCTTTGACCTATAATTTTAAAAGGTGTTTACATGCGTAAGGGATTCGCGTGTCTTAGGCGCGCTCAAACTTGCAGCTTTTTTATCTTTGTACTCCTGAAAATTACACGGAAAAAGCGCATTGAAGGAATTTTTACCATTTTGTATGAATGGTATCACGGGACGAGTAACAGTTAATAAAATTCTTACGCATATTTCATGGAAGATTTACATATACGTATAGTATAAATATTACCATGAGCATGGAAACTCAATTTTTCATCTGAGAAAAATAGTCGATGATCCTATTGGGAGCAAGCTCACAGACCTGAAACGCCGCAACGATGCCGCACGAGGGGAATCGTCCCCCGCCAGTCGCCACTCATCGGCCGCCTGCCTTTGCCCCTCAGCCTCCTCACCTCCAAGGTCTCGGTCGGTCCCGTCTATACTCTCAGTCCATAGTCTCTATCTAATTATCTATACTCGTTTGTTTCTGCTTTTCTCGTTTTTCACCTTCTCCCCCAATTCTTAATTTTTCAGGCGTGTTTCGGAAGCATTATAGAGATTAGTATATTTTATTATTTGCTGCGCCAGATTTAGAATTTGAAAAGATTAATTTCCAAATAGAAGGATTATTTCTCAACCAAAGAATACAATATTTCAACAAAATAGTTGAATTTCTAATTTGAAAAATTATTATTTTCATCCGAAAATGGAACAATAACAGAAATGAATCTTTGAGTCGAATAATTGAATTTTCTACCATAAATAAATTTCCATCCAAAAAATA
>NC_046665.1:45349666-45351156 GCF_010883055.1 Belonocnema kinseyi
TAAATTCAAAAATCAATATTCAACTAAATACTTGAATTTTTGCCGCGAAAAGATGAATTGATTTCCAGAGGAGTAGTTACATTTTTAACCAGAGGTGGATTTAAAATTATGTCATGCACTTTTGAAAAAAAAGAGTTTGAATTTTAATTGAGTAGTTGATTAATCAACTTAAAAATGATGGATTCTTAATGAACAATTGGAACAAGTTTCCTATCATAATTTGAAAATATTTCTTCTTCAAAATACTGCTTCTACACTCCAAAAACTTATTTAAGTACTTTCTCTATTTAAGAATAAATATTATTACGAATTGTAAATCCTAAATTAATCTCATAAATTATTCTCATTTTCGTTTATATTTTTGACATTTGAAAATGATACAACTCTGAAATTATGTTTTTATTTTAAAAAATCATGGGGATGAATTGCATTACTTTTAACTTACTAAAAGAAACCGTACTTACAATTTTTGAGTCTTGGAAAGAAATTTCAAGAAAATTTTCAAAATGTTCGCAAAAAAGATTTTAATTCCCCCAAAAAAAAAGTTGAATTCGTACTAAAAAGATCAATCCTCTATGGAAAATGTGATAGCTGACATTTTATCAAAAACAGATTCGAGAACAGATTCTTGTTCAAATCCAAAATAGTTGAATTTTCTACGAAAATAATAGAATTTGCAACTATTGAAACTATTGTTCCCTCACTCTCATTGTAAAAGGGGACAAAAAGTTGCGAATTTAAGAAAAAACGGCAACTTTCTAACATAAGTAGTTTTAAGAACTCTGACCATTTTGTTTTTATCAAAAAAATTCATTAGTACAAATTCTTTTACTTTTTACCAACTACAAGAAACCGTACTTACGATTTTTGATTCTTGGAAAAAAAATCCAAAAAATTTTCAAAATGCTTCCCCTCTTCTATTTTTGATCCAAAACAGCTGGTTAACGAACTCATCCTGTCTTTTTGGTCCCTCAAAATGTGTGCCAAAGGGCAATCCAATCCGAACATTCTTTCGAAAGTTATCGAGTACAAAGATTACAGACTACAGACTACAGACAGACAGACAGATACCTTCGTAAAAACCATTTTTTCTGACTCAGTGGGTCTCAAAACCTGGAGATTTCATCAAATCCGCGACATCAATTTTCACATAAAACCAATACCTTCTCATTCAGAATGAGAATGTAAAAAATCATGGGGATGAATTTCATCACTTTAACGAGTTTCGCTCACCCCGAAAGGGATTTTGTTTAATGGTATAATAATAATAATAATAATAATAATAAGTTACCAAAAGAAACCGTACTTAGAATTTTTAAGTCTTGGAAAAAAAATTCCAAAAAAATTTTCAAAATGTTCGCAAAAAGATTTTAATTCCCAAAAACATGATAGTTGAAGTCCGACTAAAAAGATCAATCCTCTATGGAAAATGTGATGGCTGACATTTTATTAAAAACAGATTCGAGAACAGATTCTTGTTCAAATCGAAA
>NC_046665.1:45351256-45354927 GCF_010883055.1 Belonocnema kinseyi
AAAAATTGTATTTTTTGGATGGAAATTTATTTATGGTAGAAAATTCAATTATTCGACTCAAAGATTCATTTCTGTTATTGTTCCATTTTCGGATGAAAATAACAATTTTTCAAATTGGAAATTCAACTATTTTGTTGAAATATTGTATTCTTTGGTTGAGAAATAATCCTTCTATTTGGAAATTAATCTTTTCAAATTCTAAATCTGGCGCAGCAAATAATAAAATATACTAATCTCTATAATGCTTCCGAAACACGCCTGAAAAATTAAGAATTGGAGGAGAAGGTGAAAAACGAGAAAACCAGAAACAAACGAGTATAGATAATTAGATATAGACTATGGACTGAGAGTATAGACGGGACCGACCGAGACCTTGGAGGTGAGGAGGCTGAGGGGCAAAGGCAGTCGGCCGATGAGTGACGACTGGCGGGGGACGATTCCCCTCGTGCGGCATCGTTGCGGCGTTTCAGGTCTGTGAGCTCTGTTTTAAAGTCGGCCGAAACCGAGAATTCGATCACAAATATAATTTGTTCCTTGAAGTCTTGGAGAACGATGTCAGGCTTAAAGTGTGCAACGGAGACGGCTGTCCGAAAATTGTAGTCCGAGAAAATTTGGCCCTTCTCGTTTTAGACAATTGACACTATCTCCCTCCGAGTATTCGGCAGGACAAGATCGCGGCCAAAACCGTAAGAGCGTCAAAGATGGTAATTAGGAACTCTCAGGGTCGCATTATGACTGTCGAGATACATAGTTCCCGCGTGTGTGAACGCCCAGATCGTATGTGTGCTAGGTAATCAGCGTGTACATGACACGCTCTGCACCTATAGGTGGGAACTTCTTGACAAAAGAAGCATCTAGATAGAATAATGCTATTTGCTCGCTTCTCATTTAAAAATTCAGGGTAAGGGTCTCGGCCGCCTGCTTTGCGGCTGGCAAAGGAACACTGGTTTGCAAATCACCTCGTCGATCCTGCCGATTTTTAGGAGAGAATCTCTGCCATTTTACACGATGTAAGCTATACTTAGAACAGTTCGTGATAAAGACACTGGGGATATAGAAGTCCGCGTCCGCCTTGACGGCGTGAGATGTATAATCACGAAACAAAAGAATTAATATGCAAGCACTTTTGCATATGCATGATCTTACGTGTGGCGCTGTCCAGAGCCTTAAGCTAGTGCTTCTTCTGTTGAACTATCCCAAATGAGTAGAGTCGAACTGAGACGGCAAGCAAGTTAGTCGCAAATACTTTTTACAATACCAACAGATTTTAGGACCAAATTTTCCAAACAAGGTGCTTATATTTGCTTCGAAGAGACTCATTCACTGGTATTCCGTCCGGAATGCGCCTTTAGGGCACGCCCAGGAATGTATAGGTCTTTCTAGTGCCAATATATCTAATAATACTTATATCCGCTAGCTCAGGGTCCTCAGGAACACCAATAATCTTTCCTTTCTTCACATGAATTTTGGAACATTTGTCCAATCGAAAATCCATACCATAGCAGATCCAGGCCATTGACAGGGCACGCTGATGGGCTGCTGCGTCTGTGCAGATGCACCTGTAAATTAGCAGGTTCTCTCGGCATCCTGCTGCATCTTTTTTGTGCCATTATTCGTACATCCCTCTTCACACAAGTTCAACTCTTCGAACAATCCAGTTGGTTAGGTTAGCTGTAAAGGTCTCATACAATGTGTAAAAACAAGTTATTGGCCGATAATTCTCGGGCTTGGACAAGTTTCCTTTTTTCGGTAGAAGTGTAGTGCGTCTTAACACCAGCCACTTCGGAATTAGCATTTCCTACTTTAAATATTTGGTCCATATGCGGGCCAGATTTTGGTGTGTAGAAGTAATATATGGTACTATAGCGTGTGCCTACACCTATAAACCTCTTGTACTATGTGATAGTACACAAACAAGAAGAAAAAGAGTTTTGTAGCAAAAATGGTCACAATAATTATTAAACATTAGCACACAGTCGTCCAGGGTGGTCCTGAATGATCATCCCTAAAGCGGAAGCGTAGCAATTGTGCCGAAAGCTGAATGGCACCTGGGTGAGATGTCTCCAAGTGTGACTATGGGATGCCGGGCGATCTTTCAGTGTATGCAGCCTTATCCTTTTATGCGGAACTCCACAAGGATAGACGAACCCTTTCCCCTAGCTTCTCATGGGAACAACAATGATAAAACCAAACATACACGGAGAAAACTTAACCAAAGCGGTTGTAATTTTCACTGTAACCGTTGCTACGCCGGTCATAAGAGCTCTGCAGAAAAATCATGTTGTGTCTGGGCAGTGAAGGTTACGGTCAAAGACGGAAATATGACTGTGGCACCGTAACAGTCACTGTGCGCCACCGTTAAAGATTCTGCAGTGACGGTTTCGTCTGTCGCAGTAACAGTTACTGCCAGATTCCTGAGCTGTCGCGGTTACCCTCGCAATATGATTAGACGGCGCTGAAATCAAGATATCAAGATATCAAGATATGTTTCTGGCAATTGTATCTTTGACGGCTTCTTCTAAAAATGCCTCCTAAAGGTATTTAAATTGCTCAAAGATACTAATTATAGATGTATAATAATAAACAAAACGGGCAAGAAGGTTTTTGCAACTGTTTCATTGTTTTTTATTGTTAAAATTTACGAAATAGTATGTACCTAACCTATATTATTTTTAGGGTAGTTTTTCCGTGATAGGGCTTGTTTTTGAAAAACTGCACCGGAGGTCAGACAAGAGCCTTAAATGAGCCTTCAATTCCAATGTACTCACTTTTATGATTAGTGCATATTAAGTGTAATTATCAAAACTTTTGTGTGAGAGGTAGTTTCTTATGTTAAGGAATGGTTTTTAGAATTTTGTTTTTGGGAGCGTGTAAGGGTTTAAAATAATCCGCCTTGTTTCGGAAATAACCCTTATGTAACCGTCTTTTTTTCAGCAATGCAATGCGATTTTTTGAAGGTAATTTTATCCTTCAAATTCAAAACCAGATAAAATGCAAAATGAAAACAAAGTTTTGATCATGTTTTAATTTTTGATATGTTTTTAATGTCAAATAAGTATTTTCATGAATTTATTAGGTATACAGCTCTACACATATAAAAAAGTGGTGACTGCAAGAATTAATTTTTTTATATATTTTACGCTTAAATCCTATTTTTTCCATTTTTAACATGCTTGAAGAGTTTTACGATATTAATAGATTTCAAAAAAGATTCAACAGTACATTCAGCTCATCGTGATCTAACAATTTTTTGCTATAAGAAATTAATCGCATTAAATTCACTTTTTTGCGACCTACCCTATTATACTATGTTTTGAATATATGATACATTCAGGGTGGTAAGAAAAAATGTCCTAATCGCACCTTGCATTTTTTATTTTCATATTCATGTGTTTTCTCCTTTTTTAATAAAACACGTAAAAGTATAGTATATAAAAGATGCGAAGCATAACAATGAGAATTTTTTGTTTAAGAACCTGAAAATTATATAAGATCATCAAAATGTTTATTAAACACGTCCCAGTTTGTAGAATAGACGATATATATATATACGGTGTCATTTCCACCTGAACATACCGTCGCCACATTTTGAGCCAAGACATTCCGGATGATAGCTGCAGGGCGTGCCATGCACACCCCGAGCATTTAGCTCACATACTATCTAGTTGTCC
>NC_046665.1:45355027-45356491 GCF_010883055.1 Belonocnema kinseyi
CTTATTGAGGAAAAAATGAATCAATAGATGAATTAGGGAAAAAAGATGCGCAATAAAATTTTGCACCTGAATGTGGTCTTTAAAAATTAAAATTCGAAAAAAAATGTCAAAGCCTCTAGGGGTCTCTCTACTCCCGTCGAAATAACTTCATTTCTGCCGTACAAACGAAAAAGATACATAAGTGACATTTTTATGAAAAATTAGTTTTTGGTATCACTGGATTCGTTAGAAAAAGCTTCATCTGAATAGTTTTATGAAAATTATTAATTATAAATATTAATTGCAAAGAACGACTACTTAATTAAGAGGGATGTTGAAAAAGTTTAAAAATACAACAGAAAAAGATACATCATGTCATCATCGTACAAATCTAAAAGAACCGAAAGTGCTTTGTGTCTTTCTTGCCTTTTAAAAGTGATCGAGTGCAGAGCGTGTTTACAAACAAAAAGTAATGCTTGCCTTCGCGTTTGTTATGGCTTTGTAGATCTGTTCTTTTTGCCTTGTGTTTTCGACTTTTCGCGACTGCTTGAAACCCGTAAGTGCATTCTTTAACAGAAATTGTTTAAAAAATCAATTTTTCATTGCAAAATAGTGTATCTAGATTATTAAAAATTTCATTTGATATTAAAGTTCTTTGAGCAGTTAGCTTTTATCGATTCGGTCAGTTCGAGTCAGATTAGACTTGTGTATCTTTTTAGTTTGTACGGCACATTTTCCCTTATTTGATCCGGCAAGCTCAATTGTTTCCAGAGCCTTTTGATAGGCCATTATTTGCTGCGCCAGAATTCGTCGATGGATTAAATTGGTAATAACAGGTATTTACAGGTTTTCCTTTTTTTCTATCTTTTCATACGAGCTTAATACGTGTATAATTGATTTGATCTGAATTCCATTTTCAAAACTTCTTTCCATGCCGAAAATTTTTGTTCAATAGTGTAATAAATAGATAGAGATTATCTCGGTTTTGCCAACGCGTCTCTGGTATTTTTAATACTATTTGTTCAAAATTTTATCGTTCATTACTGAAATATCAGCTGCGCGTTATTTTAATCCCGGTGATTTGAATGTAAACAATTGTTTGGAAAAAGTTGACGTAGAAGGCACAAAATTTTTATATTATTGTTCTGCTTGTGATCGGGAATTTGTTTTAAATAGCAATGCGAAAATGGACGCTCACCTTGCGACTAAGGGGCATAAAAAAATGATTCCGAATTAGCAATCGGAGTAAGGAAAAGTAGTGGACATTATTCGCATAAGTTTTCTTCTTCGTGGACAATTGATCGGAGGTTCAGGGATTAAATTAAACGCACTCCGGACTGCTATCAGTTTCATTGCAACGTTTGCGATGTAACAGAAAGCTGGCGAGGAGGAATTTCAAGTTTAGAGCGTCACGTCGAAAAAGAGCGGCATAGAGATATTTGTATAGAGCGGAATATTGCAACCGCCAATGAAATTCCTCCCGAA
>NC_046665.1:45356591-45362906 GCF_010883055.1 Belonocnema kinseyi
TGTATGTATGTATGTTGTGTGTATGCATGTATATAATTGTGCAATATTAATAAAAGGTCAATAACTTTTCCGTAAATGTGATTATATTATTCAGTCAGTAAGCATACAAGTTTCTAGGCACTATTTGTTTGTCCCCTCGGAGGAGTCACCGGATGCTGAATTACTATCAATCGAGGGGATGCTTCTGATTCTGAGTCACAGGCGTTTCCTGCTTTCCAGAATGGCCCTTTAGGAACTGAGTAACTATTGCACACAAAAATACCCGAAAGCCACATCTAGAAATCTCTCCTACACAATTCTGTTCTGCCATAAATTTCGCATGACGAGACACTCTTTATGTAATTCTTCTCCGTTATTCTAACCCCTTTCATAATCCTTGCAAAAGTTTGGTGTTCTTGTCAGTCATACCATATTTCAAAATACAGTTATTATTCTCTATGCTTAAGCAGACTATGATTTATTTATGCTTTATGATTCTATTTTGTAAATTACCACAGTAGAATTAAAGAAAAGGTTCAACAATGTAGTATAAGTGTAGGCAATTCCCAGTAACCTTTACTTTTGCTGTCCTAATTACTTATCGGTGTTTGATGCTAGGATTAAGAATAATTGGCTATGTCATACGTTTATTTAGCGCTAAAACTACATCGGATAATCGTTTTCATGTATCACGAGTTTCTTTTTAAAAATTATTCTAGACTACAGTAATATTATTCAAAATTACGTAAGTTGTAACTGTGACGTTTTTTACTTTAATAGTTAGTTTAATATATAGTGTAATATAATATAGTATAATAGCTAGTGTAATATTATTGTGTACAGTGCTAATATAATAGGGTATCAAATTCTAAGCTTTATTTGACTCAATATATATTAGAAACTGAAAAGAAAATTAAAATTAGCTCATTAGCCTAAAAATTCCATTTTTGGCAGGGTTGACGCAATTCTTGGCAGGGATGGCCCCAATTATGGGCACCCTAGTCATAGAAAGGTGAAATGGTGAAGGCATCAGATTAAACTAAACTTAAATAGTACCACTAAGAAGTGAATACGGAAGAGAAACATTTTTTATCGATTATTTTTCATTTATGAAAAAATAGTCTGGCTTAAATTACTCAATTATCAGCATCTATCTAGTTCAAATTCAGAGGTTGTGATCGTCAGCTTCTTTTGACTGCTTTCAGCAGAATTAGTAAAATCGTTTTTTTTTTAAATTTCTTTTTTTTTTTTTGTTAGTGTCTTTATCTTTTAACTTCCTTTTTCTAGCAACTCCTTTAGCAGAATCAATAAGATAGATAATATTTGAAGAATGATATTTTTTTTTAATTAGTCTTTTTTTTAACTTTTCCTTTTTCTATCCTCTTGGGCTTTTTCTAAAATTTCATTTCGCCGTTTTCGTTTTAGCTTCTTAGCTTCCTTAGTCTTAGCTTTATCTTTTTAAAATGTTTTTCCCTCATGCCTAATCTCTCCATGCCTGGGATGTTAAAGCATGGATGCCTTTTGCTTTCCTTTTCGTTTTGTGTTTAGAGGGAAAAGCAAATAATTATGCATATTTCCGTTTTTTACATATTTAAAAGCAAGTTCTTGTACGTGTCAGGGTGAAATCGCTTTTGGTCTAAAAACTGCAGAATCGTGTAATGCTTCATCAATTGCATGCTAACCTGAAAACTGATAACAAAATACTCCTTTTCTCTTTACACTATTCAAATCATCCTTATTATTATTTAATACATTTTCAGAAATGTTACATTTAGAAATGTAAATCAGGCCGTAATTTTGTTGGACAGACTAGTTGTGAGTGATACATTAGACTGATTTGTGGTTAAGTCTACATCGCTAAATTGCGAATTTACTCTTATTTCTTAATAACATATATCACTAAATATAATTACTTACTTAATTCTTTTAAGCAAGTCAGTAGCAAGTAGTAACTACATGCCCAACTACAAAATTCATTGGAATAAAATTTAAAAATGTTACATTTATTTCAAAAAAGGTTTGAAGTATTTACAAAACTCTGTAATAAACCAGCAGGCAATGTATTATTATAGCCACTTACTAATTTCGGTAGAAGAAAACTCTAAATTTCTTGCATTAATATCTAAAGAAGATTGCAATATTGGCAAAGGACTATAGCAGCGTCGAGAGAGACTGGCGAACTAAATTAGTAAGCGACTTAGTAAGAATTGGTGCAGTCAGATTAGCAGACGAAAGAAAATAAACCCCAACATACGCCGCGTCGCGTTGAAGGTTACGACACACGTATCCTTTACACAAGCTTACGGCGTAAATGCAGACTTTTTTAGTATGGGATGTTGAACTCTTTCACACTATTATATTTATTTAAATTGCAATTGTACAGTATACATGATTATATATAAATTTATTAATTGTTCACAGTGATGGCCTTTTTAAAATTCTAAGTTATATCTTAACGTAATCAAATATCCTAATATCGAGGTTTAAAAATAATTTTTTGCTCTCTGTGGACAATTCGTTTTTCAATTGTAACTTTTCGAATGATCCTAATTTACTGCAATAAGGATCTCTGCATCAAACCAAATTGAGTGATTCATAAATTCAAGGAATTTCAGTAGAGCGTTGGTCGGCTGACATCGTTTATGGTCGTTTGCACTCGGTCTAACGCTAGGCTCGCTTACTTTTAGTCACTTACTAATATTCAAGAGCGAACTTCCGAATTTGTCTTACTCCATAATACAAAAAATAGAAAGTGTCATAGTATAATTCATATGCCTACAGACAATAGCAATTCCTCTTACAAATTTAGTCTTTTATGTTATTTTAGGTACTTATTACTTCTACTCTTTTTATATAATTTAATTATGTCTCTACTAATTTAATTTATCTAGGATTTCACTATAAAAATACTACGACTTCGCATTATCAATACGAAAATTTTATATAAAAATAGCATAGCTTACGATCATTGTGTTAAAATATACGAATTATCGCATTGGTCCCTCGATTGTAACCTAATTTAGTAATTTTTCGAGTACAAAGTTTCTCAGTGTACTTTTTCCGATTGCCAAGAATAAAAATCATTACAAAAACATAAATCCAATTTTTGGCAGGTGGGTCCCAAGAATAGCATACAGTGAGCATACATTGAAAATTCATTGGCACCCCCTATTATTTATTAAATAAAGTATAGCTAAATATTAGTTATTTTTTTACTAACAATTTTAACATTTCCTCGAAATGTGCTGAAAAGAAAATAGTCACTTCCGATAATTATAACGTAGCTAGGGGTAAATTGAAAACTACAATAATTATCTGGAGATTTTCTTTAGCAAACCTGAAAATTATTGGTATCCTGGAAACAAGGCTGAATTTTGTCATTTCAGAACACATAAGTTATTGTTTAGCATAAGATGAATACATATTGCTACGAAAAAATGTCTGCACTATTAAAAAAAAAGCAATTTGCTATTTATCTCCATTCTATTATTATTTCATAAAATCTAGAGAAGGGTGCCAACAATTGGAGGGTGCCAAGAATTGGTGCTCTTACCCTATACTTTAATATTTATATCAATTGAAAACAAAAAATGTCACAGGTTTAATAACAGGCGGTGTAACAAAATCAGAAATTTGACTGTGTGAAGTTTGCAGTTTCTTGGAATTTCATAACCTTACATTCTGACAGTCATTTGGAATAATCGAATCAGCCCCATCCATCGCCCCAATTTTCTGTTTTCTTACGATCCGGAGGGGAATCGTCGGTTAAACTAATCCAACAGATGGCGCCACATAAAGTAGGTCTGTCTTTTTCATTGAATTGCATTGAGAAAAAGAAAAAATAATTAAAAACTTGATGCTGTTTGCAAATAAACAAAAAAAAATATATGAAAAAATAAGAGTAACTATTGCTAATTATTTAAAAAAAGAAAAAGTCACGAAAATATGTAGTTTAATATGAATGAAATTTAATTTTGAGATACATTTTGAAAGCAGCTCGAACTTCATATTTCTATGATTTATTTTGCTGATATTTTTGAATTTTATTATTTGTTCTAGTTAGATAAAATTATTTATTGTTGAAATTATGATTGAAATTATATATATATATAATGGTATTTGATAAAATATAACAGTTTAAATTGTTGTAAACACATTAGATGAACAAATTCAAAATTTTGCTCCTTTCGCATACAAATTTTTTTTACACTGGAAATGTTTTAAGCTGTTGGACGAATAACTGCTAGTCACAAAAATATTTGAGAAGTTAACAAGAACCATTGTTATAAATAATTCTCGTGATAAAATATTCAAATGTAAGGTTTTATCAAAATTTTTATTTTCTTAATTCGCTACAATGGCTACGGATATTCCTAAAAAATGTACCTTTGATCATATTTAGTGGAATATAACAACTTACACGTTTATAAACAATTTACATAAAAAAATTTCCCAATGTTGGCAGTTTCACTGGGAAAAATTCGGGTTTTTAATCGTGATAGATTGGAAATGAATTATGACACTGCATATTAAGATTCACTCAATACAAAATCTTTTGACAATAACCCACCGACTTGGCCATCAAAGAAAATTTAAATGTGATGAAATTTTAAGTTTAAATATTTTTACAAGAATTGTTAATAACAGTAGTTATTGTTAACTTTTCTAATATTTTTGTGACTAGCAGTCATTCGTCCAATATCTTAAAATATTTTCAGTGCAAAAAAAAATTTCTATGCGAAAAGCCAACATTTAAAATTTGTGTATCTAATTTGTTTACAGAAATTTAAATTGTTATATTTTATCAAATATTATTAAATATTTATTATTTTAAGGAATACCTGAAGTCGTACTGGCCACTGAAGGAAATTATAATTTGAAAAATTTCAAATTCTAATATTTTGCACAAAAATTGTTTATCACAGTAATTATTATAAACTTTTCAATTATTTTTGTTATTAAATGTCATTCCTACATTAATGGGAAGTACGTTTAACAAACAAAAAATTCACCGATAACAAGACTTTATTCATACTTTGACTGGAAAAATTATTAATAAAAAGATAGACGAGACAAAAGTTCGGAGAGTCAAGATCTATAAAATTTAATGATCTTTAATTTAAAACAGGAAAATTCAAAATCGCAAGAAAATTGAAGGCTCTGGAAATTTTTGAATGAAAAAAGTGCATTTCTTCCAACTGTGCGTCATGAGTACAGTACGTTTGTTTATAGATTTTAATAGTTTATAGTCTGTTTATTTTAGAAATTAGACTTGCAATAATATAATTAACTATTAAATTCAAAATCTCCTTTAAATTTGAATTTTTCAATTAAATTATTAGGGGCTTAATGCAGCGAGAAAAAAGCTTTCAAGATTAAGCAACAAATAAATTATTAAACTGTATAAATGTATATATAATGTTTAGTTCAATTTAAATAAATACGAGGTGTGTTCAAAAAATAAGGTGGCTGTTTGGTTTTCTCAAAAAATATTCATTTATTCCTCAATATTTATGTTGTCTCCTTCAAAGTAATCACCCTCAGATATAATACACTTGTGCCAACGCTTTGTCCAATCATCGAAGCACTTCTGATAATCATTTAGTGGTATAGCCTTGAGTTCTTTCAGCGATACAGTTTTTATCTCCTCAATCGTTGAAAATCGATGTCCTTTCATGGGTCTCTTCAGTTTCGGGGAAAGAAAAAAGTCACTGGGGGCCAAATCCGGTGAATATGGCGGCTGAGGCATGACTGTGGTGCTGTTTTTGGTCAGAAAATCTTTCACAAGCAACGATGAATGAGCAGGTGCATTATCGTGATGCAAAAGCCACGAATTGTTTTTCCAAAGTTCCGGACGTTTTTTGCGTATCGCCTCTCGCAAACGGCGCATAACTTGAAGGTAATACTCCTTATTGACCGTACGACCTTGTGGTAAGAATTCCTGATGCACTACACCACGGTAATCAAAGAAGACAGTGAGCCAAACCTTCACATTTGACCGTTCTTGACATGTTTTTTTCGGTCTTGGAGACTCAGGATGCTTCCATTGAGACCATTGGGATTTAGTTCCGACGTCATAACCATATACCCACGATTCATCACCAGTTATAACCCTTTTGAGAAAATTAGGCTCATTATTGACTTCATTCAACATCTCCTTAGCGATGATCATGGGATGGATCTTTTGATCAAAATTAAGCAGTTTTGGAACAAATTTCGCTGGCACACGTCTCGTGCCCAAAACGTCCGAAAACATAGCATGGCATGAGCCAACCGATATGCCAACATCTTCAGCAACTTCTCTGATGGTAATTCGGCGATTTTTCAACACCATTT
>NC_046665.1:45363006-45364687 GCF_010883055.1 Belonocnema kinseyi
TTGTCATAAGGACAACCGCAGGATTTCGCCGGGAGCGGTTGCTAATCTGAAAAATTGCACCTGCTTCCAGCGAAATCGCGGTAAAATTTCAGCCACAACCACGTCTCGCAACCGTGAGATAGGTGATTACTATATATATATAATATATAAATACATCTCGTATATTACATCAATATGATGGAATGAGTGACAAAAAGCTACGACCTACGTTGGTAGGATATTTATTGAATGAAAATAAGGTATTTTAATGCAAAAAGAGTAAAGAGTAACTCCAGAATTAATTAATTCAGAGTGGCCAGAGCGATCTCAAAACTGCTAAATAGAAATGATAAAAATTTACAGAATTTAGCAGATTTTACTATACTTGACGGTAATGCACTCCTCAAGCTCGCCTGCAGAATCGCTGATATTGCTGCGTCACTGCCCCTCAGTATTTTTTCAAATTATTAACATTGAGGCTGTTCAAAAAATATGTCACGCTATTTTGAATACTTTTTCCATCCCTTCGCTTCGTTGTTCCAGATTATCACAGAAAGCTTGGAAAGACCTCGAGTGACGTCACAAACACGAATCCCTCACTCCCTTTTTTTAAATAAAAATGCTGTTTTCGTTTTCACAGGATTATTATTATAATACCATTGAGTCAAATCCCTTTCGTTGTAAGCATAAATGGCTTCAAACAACAGGAAACATACAAAAATAAACTGTCAAATATTAAAAAAACAAATTGACTTTTTAAATTTGAAAATATAAATTTTCAACGAACAAAGATGATTTTTCATTGAATAGTTGAATTTTAACCTAGAAATATGAATTTTCAAACAAATGTTTCAACATTGAAATATAAAAGATTAAATTTTAACAACAAACAGTTCAATTTCTGAAGAAATTGAATCCTTAGGTTAAAAATACGATTTTTTTAAGACGGTTGAATTTTTAACCATGAAAGATGAATTTTCAACTAAAAAAGGTGGTTTTTAACCCAGAGGGATGAATTTTCTAACCGTGAAAAAACGATTTTTAAACTTTTTAACCAATAGTTGTTTTAACTCACGACAGTGAATTTCCAACTAATTGGTTAAATTCTTAAACAAAACTAATTAAATTTCAAGCAAAATACGGTGAACTTTGAATGAAATAGTCAATTAAAAAAAAACAAATGTTTAAGAAAAAATATCAATCCTCAACGAAAAATGGAGAAATGAATCGGATAATATTTAGAAGTTGATGATCACGATGTTGTCTGTTTTTCACAGAAAAATACATTTTTCTCGAAAACGGAAAATCCTAACGCAGAATTATAAATAAAAATTTGTCATAAGGACAACCGCAGGATTTCGCCGGGAGCGGGTGCTAATCTGAAAAATTGCACCCGCTTCCAGCGAAATCGCGGTAAAATTTCAGCCATAACCACGTCTCACAACCGTGAGATAGGTGGTTACAATCTGTGAAGGAATCAATACGACGATCCAGCAAAAGTCTCGTGGACCCTAAGAACACGGAGCGACCCAAGGACAACCGCCTTCTGCATTTTTCCCGCAAGTGTTCTAGCACATTGTTCACACGCAGGGATGCTTTCTAGGCTATTAGCAAGTGAAAGCTTGGCACCTCCAAGAGCGCCGATGATAAGGACGATCAGATTAACAGAATATTCCGGGTACAATCGTTGCAACTCCCTTAT
>NC_046665.1:45364787-45368250 GCF_010883055.1 Belonocnema kinseyi
GTAGACTCACCGTATGCAACTGTCAACATTTCAAGAGTTTTAGAGCACTGGATTCCATTTTTCACACAAAATTTAATGCAAACTCTTTGCTTCATTTTTTTCAAAAGAAGAAAATCGCCGAGCACACCAAACCATTCCAACCTTTTACGTCTCTGCCAGAAAAACAACACGAGCTATATAGTCAAAACTGTGAACATATAATCGTGACGAGTGTACCAACACAACAAAACAAAAAATTTAAAACTTGAATGTACGTAGACCGTGAAAATTGAAAACTCACCTTACTTTTTGAACACACCTCGTATTTACATTATATTGAATAATATTAAATCCATTTTCTCGTTTATCATTCGTGTCATTGACTTTTTACCAAATGATTCTCTCAAACACTTTAATTACAATTACAACTACTTTTTAGAAATTTTTTCTTCGAAACTTGAAATTGTTAAGATTTTAAAGGTACAAAGATGCTTTACATTGCAACTTGAGTTGTAGTCTTACATATTTTAATTATTAATATATTTATATTGGATATAAGTAATATATTTTTTATTAATTCTTCTGATCATGTATATGTTTTAAATATTTTTATCATTGGGGTCTTAAATATTATTAATTTTTTCATTAGCTACATTAATTATTTCAACAGTAAATAATTTTGTTTAACTAGAACAAATAATAAACTCAATAATATCAGCAAAATAAATCATAGAAATATGAAGTTCGAACTGCTTTCAAAATGTATCTCAAAATTAAACTTTATTCATATTAAACTACATATTTTTGTGACTTTTTCTTTTTTTAAATAATTAGTAATAGTTACTCTTATTTTGTCATATATTTTTTTTGCTTATTTGCAAACAGTATCAAGTTTCTAATTATTTTTCCCTTTTCTCAATGCAATTCAATGAAAAAGACAGACCTACTTTTTGTGGCGTCATCTGTTGGATTAGTTTGGCCGACATTTCCCCTCCGGATTGTAAGAAAACTACTACTACGTACACATACACAGTCGAGGCAGGGGGTTGATTCGAATGATGATACACGAAACATGAAGAAATCATTTGTAAGGAAAATAAGGAGGAGAAAGATAAAGAGAGACTATTTTAATTGAAAAGTGTGCATTATAGACTCTCTAAATTTTTTTTTAAACTAGCCTTCGACTAGTTTCATTTTTTCTAAAATACAGTGAATAATCTCAGATTTACACAGTTTTGAAAATACATTAATATAGACTTACTTAAAAACTAATAGAATATACAGTATTTCATTTTTTAAACTAAATTTAGCCCTTTTAAATTATTGTGATTTTCAGTTGTGCAGATTTCTCATATTCATGAGATTAAAAATTTAACTTCTGATTTTTATTATCTGATTCTGTCGCCTGAGTTTAATTTCTTTCTGCGATATTCCTGCATAATTTTTTACTGGACCTGCTATCGTTAAAGTGTACCCCTCTGAGGACTGAGAATGTTTTTTATTACTGAGAATATTGATTTATTTAAGAATACTGTTCTTTTTAGATGACCTGAAATTGATTAATAAGACATTTTTAGTTTAAAATACTTATAAGATAGACAGTGCTTTAGAATAGGCCAACTTTTATTACAAATTAGGCAGAGAGGTCCACCTTAGGATGATTGAATTATTTGGTATTTGGGTATAAAGGGTTGCAGTACAGAACTAGATAACCAGTAAAATCGGAATTTTTCAGGAAGGCGAAACAACATTCTATAAAATTTAAATCACCCTTTAAAGAAAAAACAAAAAAAAAAGAAATTACAAAAAAATTCTATCTAAAAAGTTTGTGCGTCTAGCATCTCTGCAAAAATACCTCTTTCTCTTTTGTTACTTCTTACATCATTCACGAGCAGAAGTTTAATAAATGTCTAAAACAAAGATTTTTCTGAAATCAAAAGTGATTTAGCTCGTACAAAACTCATTTGATGCCTGTTTTTATCATCAAGAACTTTATAAAATACTCGATGAAATAAAAGGGTAGGGTTTTCGTGCAAGTCTTTTTTCATGATTCTAAAGTTTGATCAAAAGATTAAGATTTTCTGAAAACCCCCACCTTTTTTCCTTTTCCCATATTTGCTTATAATTTCTGCTTGCATAGATACAAGAAAGCATCCTATCACAGTTTTATGGGGATCTTAAACATTTTTAAGGCCAGTTATTTTTTTTTTGTAAACTATGCAAAATATCATGAAAGAGGAAAATGTATTTTTTGTCGAATTTTTTTAAGTTCGTGAAGTTGCATTTGAACATTTTTTTAAAATATTTTGTTCTTCACAGAAAAACGCAGTGTGGAATTTTTTGCGATTCAAATGTCAATGGACTCAAAATAAGGATTTTTATTCTCATATTTGCACCCTTGAACCTAAGTGCACATCTGGGAAATATATTTCATTTTTAAACCGAATTGGACTCATTTCGAGAGTCGTGGATTATCTTACCATATTTGGTCTGAACAAATAGTGATTTTAAATAAAATTATTAATTCGTATTATATAAACGTCATGACATTTAAACTAAAGCCAGGATGTAACGATCAACCGTTCGAAGATATTTGGATTGGGGCATTTCAACAATTATACAAATAAATTTCTCTTTAAAAAAATCAATGAATCTATTTGTTATTGTCAATTTAAATGGGGCTTAGGAGTAAAAAGCAGGGGTTAATAACATTTTTAAAAACCCGGACCCAATAAGTTTTGGGTGAGTTACTCGGCTCGAAAACTTGAATACTGGCCCAAAAGCTTAATGAGAAAATGTCCTTGAATTTCTGATAATCTCTGGTAAATTTTACTCTAATTTATAGTAACTTACCATAAATTATTCCAATGTTCTGAAAATTGAAAAAAATCTTGAATTGAACTATCGGGTTTGTTTGGGCATTGGAGCCAGCTTGGACTTTCGTGTCATCGGGTCGGATTGCCAATCGGACACGCGATCTGACCTCAATTTGTACATCACTAGTAAGAAATATAATGCAATTATATATTACTTATGAATTATATTTAAAAACATGGTATTGTATATTTTTTAAAGTTATTGAACTCAAGCTATAAACTCCAAATTCAATCACTCCATTTTAATAAATAAATACTAGAAATAACAATTTTTTACATGCACTGAAAAAAATGTTTAGGTATATTGCCTAGGATTCTTGCAATTCCAGCTAGAAAGTGTCGCTGGATTTCGTCTTCCTAAATAGTTAGCTGTATTGAAAAGATTTTCTTGCAGGCAAAATATAGGTGTAGTATCTAGAAAATTTAGCTGCCATGTCTATATTTCTATTTCTAAACAAATATAGGTGCCACACCTAACCAGGTTTAGCTTGACATTCTAGGTGAAAAATATAGCTAAACCTGACAGCCTATCTAGCTGCTTTTTCCGGCTGAAGTGCCTATAATTTTTTCCAGCTAATAGGCCGATATATTTTTAGGTATAATGACAA
>NC_046665.1:45368350-45375267 GCF_010883055.1 Belonocnema kinseyi
AATTTGTCATAAGGACCACCGCAGGATTTCGCCGGGAGCGGGTGCTAATCTGGAAAATTGCACCCGCTCCCAGCGAAATCGGGGTTTGAGAGAAACCTTAGTGTTGATATTTCTCCGGGTCGTAAAGCATCGCTCTTCATCTATTGGATGCCTGCCCGCGGTTGGTCTTAGTGTCGCCTCTCTTTCTCTGTTTCCGGCTTGTTCTAGCTGTGGTGGAGTAGGCGTTCCGCTTACATAGCCCCTTTTACGGAGTAGTTCAGCATGGTTTCTCAGACTTTGCTGCGAAAAGTGCGATAACTCCGGGTGTTTCTCGCACCACAGAGCATGCAGCCGTGCCATGTAACCCAGTTCAGGGGCCACGCTCGCATTGTAGCACTCTAGCAAGTCGTGATTCAGACGCTCCGTCCATCCAAAGGTTGCGAGATCCCGCCGATCCATCGCATTGCATCCATTTTCATTGGCTCCCCCAGCTCTAGATTGGTCGGCATTGTTGGCCGACCGATTATCGGGAGCCCTGCGCGTTCTGTTGTTTTGAACCGCACTTACTACAACTATGTTTGGTGTTGTCATTGTTGTTCCCACGAGAAGCTAGGGAAAGGGGTTCGTCCATCCTTGAAGCGCCCCGGATGCAAGGATAAGGCTGCGTACTCTGAGAGGTCGCCCGGTGTCCCAGAGTCACCGTTCTAAACACCTCACCCAGGTGCCATTCAGCTTTCGGCACGGTTTTCACACCTCCGCTTGGGGGTTACTTCCTTCTGGACCACCCCTGGACAATTGTCCGCGACAGCCTATTTATTTTTGTAACCATATTCAGCAGAAACCCTTGGTACAGGGACCCTCTATTCGCAACCCGAGGACGCGTTCGGTGGCTTTGTCATAGGCCCTTCGGTTTGATTCTGGAGGAATAAAAACCGAACCGAATGTATGTATGTATATATAACCTTTCTTATGTATTAGATACATACATGACTTAATAATTAAAAATCTTAAATTGCAAACAATAAGTTATTATCATGGAGGTGTGTGTGTGTGTGTGTGTGTGTCTGTGTGTGGTTTTTTAGTTTGTTAGCGCGATAACTTTCGATAGAATTTACAAATTGGATTAACCTTTGGTAAACTCTTTTCCTGTCCTAAAATAAAGGTCAAGTTCGTTAGCTAGCCATTTTGGATGAAAATTCAAAAAGTAAGCGTATTTTGAAAATTCTTGAAACCACTTTTTTTTTAATTCAAAAATTGTCTGTACGTATCTTCATAGCATTCAGTCAGGCGAAGAATTTATCCCAATGACTTTTTCTTATCTAACCAAAATTTACCACAGCTATAGCCATTTTAGGTTAAAATTCATAAAGTGGGCAGATTTTGAATATTTATAAGACCACTTTTTTAAAAATTCAAAAATTCTCTGTAGGACTAGTCATAGTATTCAAAAAATTTAACAATTTATCCTCATAACTTTCTTTGAAAAGTAAAAAATTACTAGAGTTATAGCATTTTCAAAATCCAGAAAAACAAACTAAAGTGACCAATTTAAGCCAAACAACGCATGATAGAAAAAAGTCTGGAAAAGAAAAACTTTGCTTTTTTAAAGCCCTACAAGATTATGAAAACTTTTTTAATTTGGTCGAAAAGTTGAAAATTCCAAATTTAATCGTACCAAAAATTTATGAAACCACATTTTTTCAAGATTAAAAAATTCTATGTACGGTTGTTCATAGTGCTCAGAAACTCGAACAATTTATCTCAATGACTTTTTTTATAAAAAGAAAATTATCAGAGTTAGAGTATTTTCAAACTCCAAAAAAACAAACTAAAATGAACATTTTAAGCCAAAAAACGCGTGATATGAAAAATAGTCAAGAAAAGAAAAGCTTTGCTTTTTAAAAGCCCTACAGGACTATGATAGTAACTTTTTTAATTTGGTCGAGAAGTTGAACACTCCAAATTTGGTCGCAACAAAAATAATGAAAAATTCAAAAATTCAATTTTTTGGTCAAACTATGCAAGATACGAAACAATTGAAAAAGCTCATATTGCGCGCTCTGAAAAGAACTACAAATTCATAATGAATCACTTTTCGATATAAGCTACGAAAAAAAATTAAACAAAAATTGTTCATCCAAAAAAGAGCTATAATTTTTTATAGGACACGTAGTTTTTGCTTTAGCCGTAAAAAATAAAATTCAAAATAAAAATATTAAATTTGTTTGAAAAAACGACACAAGGTATGAACTTAAATTACTGACAAAAGTTGTTCGCCTAAAAAGATCTATAAATTTATTAATACTCATTTTTCGATAGGATGAGTAAATTTTCTTTTAATCGTAAGACATAAGATAAAAAATTCAAAAATTAACTGTTTGGAAAATGCTCAGAAAAGGCGAGAGAGGACAGAGGCTCCTATATAGGACCCTATATAGATTCTTGTATTAGACCATATGCAGATGAGCAGTAGTTTTTATTTAATCGTAAAAAACAACATTAAAAATAAAAAAATTATTAAAACAAGGAAATAAGAATTAATGTTATTCAACTGTTATCCATATGATGAAATTTAATGATATATATTTAATGAAATGATACATATTTCAGAGCAGCTTAGAATACAATTTAAAGCAAAATAAGAAACAAATACAAAAATAATCATGATAAATGCAATTTGGTTTTTATTGTGCAATTTTTTAATAAGTCTTCCCAGGCAGAGTTATATAAAAAATGTATTATAATTGATATAAAAAGTGTTGTGTATAATATAAAAAAGTTGACATGTTAGACAAAATGGAGAGCGAAGCACGAGATACGTGATGAAAGTATGTTCGTTAAAGTCAAAAGAGCTTTAACAAAAGAGAGTTCAAAATAACAAAATTACAGTTGCCGGTCCGTTCACCTTTGATTTTAAAAGGTTTGTGCCCGAATGCAGAAGAAATGCAAAGACCAAGTGCGGAGTGCGATTGCCGTCAGTTGCGTACCGTAGGTGAGCTCAAACTCTCGAGCTAAGCTCTTTTAACGAAAGAGAATTCACAATTACAAAATTACAGTGGTGGATGTTTTAAGTCTTAATTTTAAAATGTTTACGCAAAACTGTGCGAAGATATAAATATTTTGAGAGATTAATTTACGGAAGCGCGTGATTTTAGAGCTATGAGTTTTACGTGATTTGAAGTCTCGGACTCTGTGATTAAAAGCATAAAATTCGAGACCTGAGAACAAAAGGGGGTTTCGAGATCTTAGTTCTCGCGCCAAAGCGTAATAGAATGAAGGAACAGGGCTGTGAATTAATCTTCTGAAATTTCTCTCCGTATAGGGAAATAAGTTGTTTTAAATAACACTAATAGAGATACTATTTTTAATTCAATATGAATCGCGTTAAATTCTTAAGATTACTTATCGAAATATGTTCCATTTGCAACACAATAGTGCAATTTTCGACCAACAAATATTTTATACCATACGAATTAAATTTGTACTCCAAAAAGACAAATTTTCAACAAAAAAATCAGTTATAACCAATCAATGTCATGAATCAACAAATAATTGAACTGCAAACAGAAGAGACGAATTTTCAACAACATATTTGAACTTCTTAATAAATTCAAAAATTTGCAGGCTAAGAAGACGAATTTTTAAAAAGACAGTAGAATTTTCATCAAAAAGTTTATTTCAAGCCAAAAAGTATGACTTTTCTAAATATGTCATAAAATATGAGTTGTTAATCTAAAAATTTTTAATGAAAAAGTTGAATTTTCGAGCAAAAAGAAATGACGTAATCAAATAGTTGAATTTTCAACAAAGCAATAAAATTTTTAACAAATCAGTTCAATCTTTTACCATATACCCGTGTAGAAATTGCCCTAATAGTCCCTAATAATATTGGGGCTTTGTTAGGGGCCCCAACAGCTTACCTTTATTAGAGTTGCCCCAATCAGGACCTATTATGGTTCGAAAATGCCAACCCTGTTAATTGAGATGACTTCTATAATAAGCCCCCTATTGTGGAATTTAGCAGATTAGCAAAAAAGAACGTTGTGAATGACGTTTATAGGTTAGGTCATTGTGTCACACGCATGCCACATGTGAAAAAATGATGATGCTTAT
Source organism: Belonocnema kinseyi (assembly GCF_010883055.1). Classification (NCBI taxonomy): domain Eukaryota; kingdom Metazoa; phylum Arthropoda; class Insecta; order Hymenoptera; family Cynipidae; genus Belonocnema; species Belonocnema kinseyi. Next base: position 45,372,443 of record NC_046665.1, read on the forward strand.
ATTTATTCAACTTCAATTATATGAATTGTATATTATTTATGCGAATTATCTTAAAGGACTTTATTCAATTATTTGCATAAAGAGAAAAGAGAACCAATTTTTAAAGTATGTGAAGACGCTGGAAAATTTGTTATCGAAAATCCTTTTTTTATACATTTTTATTATATTAAAACAGTATTCGTAATTTCTTTTGATAGATAAATTGTATTTTTTATCACTATTAACTTTGCAGATACCTGGAACTATCAAGTTCATGGAATAGTGCATATAAATTAAAAAATTGGACCTAAACTATACATAAATACGTCACTTTACAATAATATCGGACATATTTTGTCAATAAAAAGAACAAGAACACCATTTACTTGCACAAAAGGCCCTAGTGGGGCCCTAATTAGACACCCTAACTTTATTAGGGTAATAATAAGGATTCTTGTTACGGGCCTGAACAAATTGCCTTTGAAGGCCCCTAACAATTTTGGGTAACTAAACTAGTACGGCCCCTAACAATTTGCCCCATGCGGACCCTAATAAAAATAGGGAAACCCCATCAGGCCATCAAAAATACACCATTAAGATTTCTACACGGATATTCTAATTTCCAACATACAAAGATGCATTTTCAACAACACCTGGATCATCGAATGATCTGCTTTCTCTTTGCATTATATTTTTTTAACGAAATATTACTCAAATACGTTTTGTGGTTACTATCGACGTATATATGATCCATATTCATCAAAAGAGAACCCATGACCTTGCCTTTTTGAGCTTCGGTCGATACGGTAGAAAGGTACAGGTAATCGGGAAACTTTCCCTTGCTATTTCACCTTTGAAACCTTGGAATTCTGATTGGCCATTCCGATAACCCATAATTCGCTTACTGTAACAAAGGTGACCAAGAAAAGTTAATATTTCCTTTGACAGTTGACGATTTTATGAACTTCGATGGATTATTCAACCGAAAACTTTGAAAGCATGGTGTCACCTCTAACTGTTACTTAAAAATTATTTTAAAAATGGGCATTAGTATTTCAGTATGAGGAACGGGTTTCCAGTTGCAAATAATTAGAAATCGAGAGTCTTTCATATTGGGGCACCCAAATATATATATATATATCGATCAAAATTTAAATTTTTTAAAATTTTTCATAGAATATGTATTATTACCACCTGGTAGTCGATCTGGTGCAAACTTTAATATATATACTTTTAATAAATTAATAATAATAATAATTAAATATATATATATATATATATATGCAAAAACATCATTGTCAAGGAGAATGAAAAGAAAGAGAGATATAGAGATATAGATCGTATTGATTCCGTAACAGACTTGAACCACCTATCTCACTGTCGTGAGACGTGGTTGTGGCTGCAATTTTACCGCGATTTCGCGGGGAGCTGGTGCAATTTTTCAGATTAGCACTCGCTCCCGGTGAAATCCTGCGGTTGTCCTTATGACAAATTTTTAATATATATATATATATAAGTAATTAAAAATTTGTCATAAGGTCAACCGCAGTAAAAGAATCAATACGACGATCCAGCAAAAGCCTCGTGCACCCTAAGAACACGGAGCGACCCAAGGACAACCTCCTTCTGCATTTTTCCGGCAAGTGTTCTAGCATATTGTTGACACGCAGGGATGCTTTTTAGGCTATTAGCAAGTGAAAGCTTGGCACCTCCAAGAGCGCCGATGATAAGGACGATCAATTTAACAGAACATTCCGGGTACAATCGTTGCAACTCCGTTATAAGGTCTCGATACCTCTCTTTCTTTTCATTCTCCTTGGTTATGATGTTTTTGTCAGCTGGTGCCGAAAATTCGATAACGAACATGGTTCGCTTCTCGAAGTCAAGAAGAACCATGTCAGGCCTCGAGTGAGCAACAGAAACAATTGTCGAGAATATAAAGTTCCAGTATATGCGGCACTTCCCATTCTCGACAATTGACTCAATTTCCCTAGGAGCATTTAGAGGAGCGATATTAAAGTTAATGCCGTAGGAGTGACAGAGATGGTAATAAAGCACTCTTAGTGCCGCATTATGCCTTTGATTGTAGGTCGTTCCCGCGTGAGTTGGACAACTAGATAGTATGTGAGCTAAATGCTCGGGGTGTGCATGGCACGCCCTGCAGCATTTCATCGGGAATGTCTTGGCTCAAAATGTGGCGACGATATGTGAAGGTGGAAATGACACCGTCTTGGCATGCAAAAATGAAACCCTCTGTACCAGACTTCAAGCCGGGTGATTTAAGGGAAGCAAACGTTAGCTCACAAGACATTGACTGATTCTTCACATTTCTGTGGAAGATACCATGCATCCTCTTATCAAAGAGCTGTTCACGAAAGTTTTTCTCTTGTGCTTTCTTAATCCGGGCTTTCAGGAGTGAGTACTCGAGATGGATTAGATTTGATGCATTTTGCTCACCCCTAATACTGAAGTCAAGTCCGAGTGTTTCAGCAGCCTCCTCCGCTGCTTTGTACAGAAACGCTCCTTTGCCCACCTCTTCGTGATTCCTGACCATTTTAAGAAGAGGGTCCCTTCCATTTGCAACTCTATGTGCTGTACCCAGAATAATCCTGTTGTGAAAACATTCAAGACTCAATATTCCGCGACTCCCTTGACGGCGTGAGATGTACAGTCACGGAACGGAAGACTTAAGATGCATGCTTTTGTTCATGTGTATAACCTTTCTTGTCCCGATGTCAAGAGATCTGAGCTCGTTCTTCGTCTATGCAACCACTCCAAATGAATAGAGTAGTACCGGGACGGCAAGCATGTTCGTTGCAGATACTTTGTTCCTCGCCGACAGTCCG
>NC_046665.1:45375367-45392270 GCF_010883055.1 Belonocnema kinseyi
TTGCTTTAAGACAGCTTATTCTCTAAGTGGCAAGCAAACTCCGACACTAAAACTAAACCGAGAGTCGGGTGCTCTTCGCTTTTGGGGGGTGCTGGGCACATACGATTCGGAAAAAAATCGTCATCTAAATCCCTCACATGGTCAAGCAGAACTTTGCTTGAAATTCAAAGAAATATATTATATGACACTAATATGTTTATATTATTTAAATAAATATCTTAGGTAGACATCACGTCGTTGTGCAGAAAAACATTAAGGGAACATAAATTTTGTTTTATGCTTCATACCAAAGTTGTGCATCTTTATAAACATTTGATAATATATTTATAATTACGTAATAGATCTCAAAAAAATTAAGCTCATTACAATTACCAGCACGAGATTCAACCGACCTTTCACTATTATTATATTATCATTAATTCACTAATCTTGATATGTATACTGTTAAAAATTTCTGTTGCAAACTTTCACTACATGTATTGGAAGTTTATTTCCGAAACGTAAGGTAACGCTGCAATACACAATGTTGTAGTTTTCAAATTCTGGCATTGGTATGCTACGTTACATGGCTTGGAATTTTATAATACAAATCTAGGAGCTGGATATTCCGACGTCTGTTGCACAGAAAATCGCCGATCCTCCAATGTACACCGAAATTGGTGTTCAATAGAGTTGCAACAAATTTTAACCACACAGGTTCATTCGGAGAATCTAGGGGAAAAACATCATTTAGACACTGTTTTTTCTCATCCAGTGCAACGTGAAGTGTCGTCTGCAAACTGTAAGTCACCTGTCAAGATCATTTTGTTGGTCGTTATTTGAGTGAAACAGATGTTAATAAGCAGGTAAGTTATAATAATAATTACCTAACTTTTTATTTCCTCTCATTTACCAGCAACTAAATAGTCTTTGAATAAAAATAGTACTTGGCGTGATGTGATACCCAAATGTTAGGTTAGTCAAAACCTACTATATGACTTTCAAACCACCAAAGCCGGGATGTACAAACTAAGTCGTGACCGTCTGCATCGAAATTGATGCCTGGTCGTTCGAACAAATTTCCACTAGATTTTCTGCGGAAGTTTAAAGGTACCTTATATATCTAATCTTTCAGTGGTTAGTGTCACACATGAAAGATAAGGTAAATACAATTGTATAATAAAAACAGAAATTTGTTTTTCGCGATGAGTAGGGATGTAAATTTGCATGAAACTTTAGCCTGATGAAAAGTTTCATGAAACATTGGGAGTTTCGTGAAACATTGCAATGTTTCAAATATAGCGGCGGGAACATTCAAACTGATGAGATAAAAGCCTATTAGGTATTTTCACTTCAATGAACAGCTAACTTCACTTCGTAGATTACTGAGGGGAAAATAAGGGACCAAAAGTATGGGATTCAGTTCATTTTTGCCCTATTTTGCTAACATCTTTGTAAAAGGTAATTTTTTCTATATAAGTGTAGTTAAAAAATAGATTTATTTTTTAAATACTATGTAATGAAATCATAAAATAATAATGATGATTAATCACAAATTTATTACAGAAATAAAGTTTTGATTCATTTTCCCCCTCAGCTTTTAACAAAGTGAAGTTAGCTGATGGTTGAAGTGAAAATACCTTATTGAGGCTTTCATATCCCAACTTTTTCCTGCCGGCTGATTTGATTTATTTTTCCGGTTTGTACTGTGGATCAATGATGCCAATGTTGGCACCCTGAGCTACTGCGCTTGCGTTAGGGCTGACCGCTCATTGGCCGCACTTGGCGCCGGATTCAAAATTACATTAAAAAACAATTCTTGTAACTTAAATAAATAATTATTAAAATATCCACAAGTATATATACAAATTGTGTAACTTTGCTTTCAGGCAAAAAAAAAATACAACACATATATTATATTAATAACAGTTTATTTTCAGTGAATTCCAAAGACCAAATTATATTTTGCAATATACATAAATACATAAATTATCACGACTGCATTGTAGTTATGCTTTCTTTTTTTTTTTTACTTCAAGCATCGTTTTGTCACGTCTCAATCGAAAAGAACAATCTGACATTTTGTTTTAGAATTATTCAAATATTATCACTATTATATTCTGCAATTAGCTTCTATATATCAAGCTGCTGAAATATCATATGGTATTTAAAAAAATGTATCTATTAACAAATATTTTGAGAAATATTAGTCATTCTTTTAAATTCAATGAAAATAAACTGATATTTGTCAAATATATGAGTTATCAATTTTTTTCTTGTCTGAAATCAAAAGTTACACAATTTGTATAATCATTAATAATTATTTATTTAAATTACAAAAATTGTGTTTTCAATGTAATTTGGAATCGCGCTTTAAAGGGTAGACAACCATCGCTTAGCCCTAACGCACGCATGAATGAAAATTATTATAATTTTATTATTGAATTAAATACTCCCAAAAAAGAAAAACTGTTTTTTAATTGCACTTACACAGAAAAATTACTTTCTACGAAGATATTAGAAAAATAGAGCAAAAATTAACCGATTCCCATGCATTTGGTCAATTGTTATCCCCTCAGTATTCAACGAAGTGAAGTGAGCAAGTGATTGGAGTGAAAATACCTTATTGTATATGTAGACGGTCATGACTTTTTCTATACATCCCGGCTTTAGTTTAAATGTCGACGAGCATGACTAACCTAACTTTTGGAAGTTGCATTAGGAAGTTATAATTTTATTCTAAGTGACTGGTACGTCCTATTAAATGAAAGAAATTTGGAAATTAGATAAATATTGTTTCAATTGGTTTCCTTATTAACAATTATTTTGGCTAATATCGCAAAGCTCAAATTTGAGCTGCAGCAAATTTAAGACCAGCGTTTTTCTGTCTGAAGAGAAAAATTAGAGCAAGAAATGTAAATCATATATGAGAAAACTTGTTCCTGGCAAACAAATTTCTGCCCGCGTGGAAAAAGTTTGCACCAGATCGAGCACCAGGTAGTAATAATACGTATTCTACGAAAATTTTTTAAAAATTTAAATTTTGTGAATAATGAAAACACTTCAAAATGGTCAGTCGACGACTCGGGTGCACCAGGTCGCGCCCCAGGTATCTTAGCACGTATTCTACGAGAAGTTTTTCAAAATTTAGATTGTTTCAACAGCCAAAATTACTAAAAATTATATGTCGACGATCCCGGTGCTCCAAGTCGAACACAAGGTAGTTTAAAATGTTTTCTAAGAGAACTTTAAAAAAATTTTATTTCGTCAATAATGAAAACAATTCCCAATGGTGATTCGACGACCCGGTTGCACCAGGTCGCGCCCCAGGTAGCTCAGTACGTATTCTACGAGAACTTTTTAGGAATTTAAATTGTTTCAACAGCTACAATGACTAAAAATTGTGAGTCGGCGATCCGGATGCACCAGATCGAGCACCAGGTAGTATAATACGTATCCTACGAGAAATTTTGAAAAAATTAAATTTTGTAAATTTTGCGAGTCCCGATCGGGAATCCTGATCGGGGCCAGATCGCGGATGAAACACACGTCCAGATCGGGGCCAGGTTGGACAACCGATCGGTACGCGATCTGATGTCCCATTTATCTTCATTTCTGAATCTGCCGTGTGACTCACTAGTCTCCACAATATTCAAAAAGTGCTCACTTTTTGAGTTTTCATCCGGAATTGCTGGCTAACGAACTTGTCCTTTAATTTAGGAAACTAGAAGAGTTTCCCAAAAGCCAATCTAACAGAATGATTTTGTCAAAAGGTATCGTGGTCACAGGCAGGCATACATATAGACGTACACACAGCCGCTTTCGTAAAAACCTGTTTTTCGGATATTCCGGGTCGCGAAACGTGGACATTTGACAAAAACTGGAGGGCTCAAATTTTACACAAATCCAATAACTTCTCTGATGAGAATGTAAAAATAAAGTATTCTATTTTTACGCCAAACCACACAAGAGAAATAAAAAAATTTCAACAGAAAAATTAAAGCTCTTCAAAATATTTACATTTTTTGTTTTGAATAAATAAGTCGAAAATTCTAATTTTAAGCCTAACGACGACAGATAAGTAAAAAAGTCCATGTGAAGAATTGTAGCTTCTTAAAAGGCCTATAATTTTTTCCTTGCCTATTTTTTGATAATACTTGATAATTTGATTTTAGTTTCCGAAAATAGTATCAAAAATTCAAATTTTGAGTGACACGACGACAAATATGAGAAAAAGTCGCAAATAGTAATTATAGCTTCCGAAAGTTTCTAAAACATTTTTAAAAACTATTTCTTGATAAGACGTGTAATTTCAATTTTATTTATCGAGAATAGCATGAAAAAAATATAAAATTTTATTTTTGAGACATGCGACGTAAAATACGAGAAAAAGTCTTATAGAGCAATGATAACTTTTAAAAAGTTCTGCAGAATTTCATTCAATCATTTTCTAAGAGGACTTGTCATTTTGGTTTTATTTATCCAAAAACTATTTTTATTCCGTTTATTTTTGAAGCTTTAAATAAAAGGGGTAACTGCTTCAATATAAATAACTATTAGAAATGTTTTTTTGTTGTTGTAAATATTTATAAAAGCCCATTGAAGGATTATCATTAATTTAATCAATCTTTCGGGACTTTTATTTATCATTTGATTGGATTATTTCTGTTTAAATCGGATTGTCTCTGTACATCAGATGTGAAGGTCGATTGTAATTTTAAGCTTATAATGGATTTAATCTTTACAAGCTATTATACAAATAATTTTCATCATTACAATACAGTTTTATAGTCATTAACATTATTTTTAATTGTAAAATAAAAAGGAAATGACTTTCAGGCTATACAAATAATTTTATTTAAAAAAACTTGAATTTTACATAAAGCACATTGTATCCAGGAGTGTAGCTTTAGAGTCTGCAACTCCGGAAAATTTGTCTTCTTTTATTGCGTGAACGATATGCTTCCTATGCAGAAGAAAAGGAAGTGTGCAATCGTCTGGAAAATCCTTTCCAGGATCGAAAAGGAGTTCTAGAAACATAAAACGAAATGCCATGTTTCGCAAAGAAAGTTTTAGGGAAGACTCTTAATTTATTTAACTTATCACACATTATAAATTATTTTTAGTGTAAATTTGATGAAAAATATTTGAAAATTATTTACATCTATTTTTTGTTAACTTCCAAAAATTTCAAAACCATGCAACTAAAATTAAAGTAAATGTGATAAAGTGGAATTATTAAGTAAGTAGAGTTTCAAATATGAGTGTCAATAAATTATTAAACGTCGTAAAATTCACATCATAAATTTTTGTGATGAGAATAAAACGAAAAGTATGCGTGACTTAAATAACATCAAGATTAGAAAATGATCAATGAAAAAAGAATTTCAAATGTATAACATAATCGTATCAAAAAATGCTCTTCTTTAAAGCATTGTTTAACTCATTAAAATTAGATTTAATTTTACTTATTTATTTAATTGGTATATCAGTTCTTTAAAAAAGCTTATGAGTCTTTATGATCTTCACTCTGAAAAGCTTAAAATCTAACGAATTTTGTGGTTTATAATCTGGGCAATCAGGTTATGAACAAACTGAAAGTAATATTGTTTTTAATGAGGTCACAGAATAAACTTTTCGTACCAAATTCACTTATCTGTTGGTATAAAAACTTCCGCTAGACAGTTTTAATCTAAATTTAATATTCTGAAGAGACAAAGTGCTTACCAACCAAATGTTCATATGTACATTTAATATCGTTATTTACGATTTAAAAATGTTCAAATATCTAGTAGCTAATTTTAAACTGATTTAATTTGACTCCCAATAATAAAAGTAGAGATCGACCTTTTGAAATTCAGGAAATTTGAAACGACTCAGTTTTTTTCTGCCTAGAAAAATGAAGTTCATCGTTAGTACTCTTCTGTTCACATTTGCGTTTTTTCTGAATGGTATTCGTGAGTATAATATCATTTTAAAAATTAATGAGAAATTTACACTAAATTTAATTGGAATAATTGAGAGTTTGACTAATGAAATAATAATATTTGAGTATTTCACCATAATCCACTAAAGTCGATTAGTGCAAATATTGAATGAGTCTCTAGAGATTTCGCTTACTAATGACTGAAGCAAGTTTAAATGAATACTGAATGCTAATAGTCCGAAATTCTAATGATTTTTTCGGCAGGTGATAGGAGAGTTTGATAATTTTTTGCTTATGTTTGTCTGCCATATCCTTAGTATCACAAGACAAATAATGAAATTAACCAGTCGGACACTTGATTTTTTTAATGATAATGGTTGTCTGCAACCCCAAGAATATTTCAATAACAAAATTAAAGTAACTTAGAGTAAAATTTACGAAATGTCCCCGCCTAACATTTGGTTGTCGCCAATCTTATTTAAACTTCGACAGATTGTAGTGCTAGTGGAACTCTTTAAATTCTGTAAAGGGAGCACATCTAGTACAACGGGTTGTGAATATAAAGATGCCCTGATTCTCAATGATTCACCCCCGACCGCTAACATTCAATTGTACATAACTCCTGATACGCTTATCAAATTTGACTATTTTATGAGGGTTTTGGAAAGGTCGCTTAGCAAGATTTACAATAAAAAGGACTATTAAACAATTAGAAAATTATTTCACCTTGATTTTTATTTTAAAAAACTTTCTGAGTTTTGCTCCGAAATCGGCATATTTTTTTATTATGCTAGAAAAAACGCTCGATTTTTTATTCTCTTAAAAATCATGCATCTGGAGAACGATTTAAATTTTTTTAATATTAAATTTCTACGACACTTCTATTGTGGAAAAACGATAGTTAATAATAAAATAATAAGCTATGTTGGTGGACAGTTCTGCTGGTATGTTATATTCTCAAATGGTTTCCCAGTGGGCACAACATTTTAGAACGTAATTGGAACATCTTACAAACGTTTTTTGGACGTACAAGTCAAAAGACGTCATTCGAACGTTTTAAAAACTGTTCTAAGTTAGACCAAATAATGTTCTTAACACGTTTTATGTTCCAATCACGTCTTTGAAAACGTCTCTGGAATATTGTATGTTTATGGAACATTATATGGACTGAATTGGGACATTTTTAAGACGTTCTAAAGATGTTCTTTAACGCTTGTGTCCATTAGGTTTTGATACGGCAATTTGCCTCCAATGTTTTGAGGAGTATTCTTGTGTTAATCTCTTTGCCTACAAAAATTTGAACAGCTTTTCGGTGTGAGTTTCCTTGCCTTTCACATTTGGTATGAGTTCCTTTGTCTTTCACAGCGCTACTTAAAAAATGATTTTTCATTCGATTTAAAATTCACTTTGCTCTTCTCTTTGCGATCTCTGTGCGATCTTTCTATTCGGGAAAATGTCATACTGTGGAAATTACAAATAATTATTTAAAATCAGAGTCATGTACAGCGAGTCTTTTTGAATTTTCATATTGTTATATGCAAAGAGATTAACACAATAAACTCTTCAAACCCTTAGAGGCAAATTGACGTATCAAAAACCATCTGAAAATATAACAGGCCAGCAGAACTGTCTACCAAAATAGTTTATTATTTTATTAACTATCATTTTCCTACAATGGAACCGTATTGAAAATTTAATATTGAAAATAGCTAAATCGTTCTCCAGATACATAAAAGTAAAAATAAAAGAACAAAATTTTACACGTAAAGAGAGAAATCATTATGATCAAGTATCATAATCACTGAGACACTGCAGCACACCCAACTGCGCTGTAGCTAGTTGGCGCGGGGCACCCACGCTCTTACGAGTACTACCTCCTATAACACAACTGATACTTTCCATCCCATATTCTTTCTGGGATGCTTCTCAAGAGAAAAAATGAAGATTTTTTGTAGCCTAATTAAAAAATTCTCATTTTAAAGAAAAACTCAAAAACGTTCTTTAAAATGAAAAATCAAGGTGGAATAATTTGTTCACTGTTTAATGATGATTTTTATTGTAACCCTCGTTAAAATAACTTTCCAAACCCCTCATAAAAAGTCAGCTTTGATAAGTGTATCAGGAATTATGTACAACTGAATATTAGTGGTTGGGGTGAAACATCGAAAATTCAAGGCCCCTGTATCTTGACAACCCTTTGCAACTAGTTTTGCCCCCTTTACAGAATGTAAGGAGGTCCACTAGCACTACAACCTGGCAACGTTTGAATAATATTAGCGGTATCAAAATTTTAGGCGAGGACACTTGGAAAATGTTACCGCTTATATGAAAATCAAGTTTTTTCTTTTAAAATATAGCAAATGTTGCAAATTGCGTAATTATTTGTTTACACTGGATTTTTCTCATTCAGTATATTTTTCTGTCATTCCACGGCATTTAAAGACGAAATTAAAATAATCTATTTGTATATATCTATTTTTGAAAAAAATCGATTTTTTATTGAATTGATTCAAAATGCAAAATATTGTCTAGAAGTACTTTATATTTCATCTGTTACTTCAAACTGAATGGAGAATCACAAGAAAGTTGTGGGTATCCATAATAAAACTTTTTTTAAAGGGACATTTTTGCAATTACAATTAATTAAATACAGTAACCGAAGAGCTTCAAAACGGTACCTCCATCTATTATTTAATTTTATCCATTCGATTTTTCCGGAAGACAGAAAACCACAATCATTTAAAAAGTGAAATCATTTAAAGTTAATTAAATAAGAAAATTGAAAATGTGGGAAAAGGGCCAGATCGATTATTTTTATCTTAAAATATTCTTCATATGACAGGAAAGCAATGGCAATAAGAAAAATCCTGAAAAAAATGTTTGACAATATTTGTTATCTATTTTAAGGTGCATGCTTTAATGTCGAATTAATTACATACTAAATTTGACTTTAAAAAAAAAGGCCCGACGAATCATTTTTATTTTTGATTAGAAACGTTTTTAAGATGGCAGATTACCATATTCAGCAAAAAATACTACTTGCAGCTATTTTTTATTTAGCCGTTTTCTATTAAAAAGGATTTTCGTAGAATGGGTTTAAACGTACGAAATGTCCTCACGTTCCGCTGTAGCTGTAAAGATAAGCTAAACGTGTGGACTTAAATTGTAAAAACAATTTTCTTAATTTGCATTTTGAAAGGCGAGATGAAAATGATGTTTGAAAAAGAGGATTGAGGGTTTTTTCACTATCGACATAAATTTTCTTTGGAATAATTTTTCAAAAATAACTCATATGCTCACGATTACTGGTCATTTTTAGGAGAAACGAAAAAACAGTTTATCTGGGCTCGAGTTTGAACGTTATTTCAATTTCGCTTAAGGTTTATATCTTATAACTATCATCAAGGTTCAACTGCCCTTTTTGTAAATTAAACACCACCAAACTAATAATTTTCAAATATTTGCATGCATATAAATTTGTATTGTGATTTTTTCCAACTCGTTTCAAGCTCATTCTCAAAATAATAAATAAATCTTTCTGTATTTTTCAGGAAAAATGAATCAATGATACCTATGTCGTAAAAATACACATTTTAAATTATATTTTGAATTTATGTTTTATTTTGCCAAATCAGTCTAACTTGATAACTTTTTATTTTTAAACGGTGCTAGAACATAATTTCTTATATGACAGTACCGACTTTGAAATGAAATTGATTCATTTAGGTAACTAAATATTAAAACTATACATTTTTCCGTTTTATAGACATACTTCTAATTGAAAAAGGGATACATACATATATAGCGAAACTATAGTAAATAATTCTAATGGTCCTAACATTTGTCGCGTAAAAAAACGTGAATGAATTTTGAGGATCGATCTTTAATCCAACACGCTTAAAATGACGATGGAATTTTATAAACATCTGAGTTCTATTTTCCTCTTACAGAATTAAGTTCTCAGATGGGGATGCGATCTAATAAGCGTTTTCGGGAACGACGTATTAGTCAAATTCGTCGCCCACAATTACAAAATCCGCAAGGTCTCGTAGGCGAACGTATTCAAGCTCATCATAATCCGTTTGTACCTGATCATCATGATGATCAAGAAAATCATAATCCTAATGAAGATTGGGCTCCGCAATGGATATTTGTACACCAAGGTGATCAAAACCATCCCGCTGGTCAAAACCAACCCGATTTTCACGACCAACCCGGCGGTCACAATCAACCTGGTGGTCACATTCAACCTGATGGTCACAATCAACCCGTTGGTCACAACCAAGTAGGAGGTCACAATCAACTTGGTGGTCACAACCAAGTAGGTGTTCACTACCAACCCGGTGGTTACAATCAACCTGATGGTCACAATCAACCCGGTGGTCACAACCAAGTAGGTGGTCACATTGAACTCGGTGGTCACAATCAATTAGGTGTTCACTACCAACCAGTTGGTTCCAATCAATCCCGTGGTCACAACCAACCCGGTGGTCACAATCAACCTGGTGGTCAAGACCAAGTGGGTGTTTACAATCTACCCGGAGTTCACAATCAACACGGTGGACACAACCAGCCCGATAGTCATCAACAACCCGGTGGTCACAACCAACTTGGTGGTCAAAACCAGCCCGGTGTTCACAACCAACTTGGTGGTGAAAACCAACCCGATAGTCAAAACCAGCAGGGTGGTCAAAACCAGCCCGGTGTTCACAACCAACTTGGTGGTGAAAACCAACCCGGTAGTCAAAACCAGTGAAATCCTTTTTTTATTATTTGAATGATTGTATTCTTTAAAAAAGTAGATTTGTAACTATGGCAATCATAACTGCATGTCGTCAAAAATAAAAATATAATTCACTAACTATTTTAATTTTATTTCATAAGACTTTATTTTCTGGGCTCGACATTTACAAAATTTTATTAATTTTGATGAAATTTTAATTTAAATATTTGAAAAAAAGGAATGCTTTTCAAAAAATTTTATTTTCAAGTGTCAATAGACATCACAATCTGTATTACAAAAATGTTCTCAATTTTTTTTAACTTCTTAAATAAAAGCAAAAATGAAATGCAAACAATTTCATTCATTTTGTATTCCTTGGGTTTATGAATAATATTCTCTTAAATAAAAACCATTTAGACCCTTTTAAAAATAATAAACGAATAACTCTTTCCGATGAAAAATATTAGCGTACCATAAAATTGTATTGTCAATGTTCTTTCAAATATATTCCAATTTTCGGTTATCTAGTTCTGTACTACAATGCTTAAGTTGTCGGTGTTTTAACCTTTAATTTTAAAAGGTCTTTCCAAATTTAGATGAAGTACAAAGACCGAGTGCACAGCGCGAGGTAAATACATTATGGAGCGCGAAAAGTTAGAACCGAAAGTCGCGCGCCCTGGATGCGCTCAAATTTGTGAACGAAGTAAACTAAGTGCATAGCACGCGATTAAAACTTGACCACGCGAGGGTCAGATTTTTATTAAAAATTTTGTTAGCACTAAAATGATCTTTGTTTTAAATCATCTTTTTTTTTGCAAAACGCTAATGTAATCCGAAATTGTTAAGAATTGATAAACATTTAGAATCTAGTTTTTATGTAATGTCAAAAAAAAACTAAGAAGCTTTAGAAAATTTAAATCTTCTTTGAAACTTTATGGTTTCATATTAAAATTCTTCTTTTTTAATTTTTATTTCTAGCGAAATGTACTAACATAAAACATGTACAATATTTTTAATCAATCAGTCATAGCAATAAGATATACCGGGATATATAATCCGTTTGTACATCATGATCATGATGATAAAGCCAATTATAATCCTAAGGAAATTTGGGCTCCGAATTGCTTAGTTATAACCCAAGATAGTCAAAACCAAAAAGGGTCTTTTATATATTGAATTCTTTAAAAAATTTAATTTTTAGCTATGGCAATTATAACGTGATGTCGATGAGAATAACAAAATAATTCACCAACGATTGTACCTTTCTTATTTTTACTTCATTAAACTTTATAAATGAAATTTCGTTCCTCTGCATTGAAGATATATTATTGAATTTGATCGCACAGCTTTCTTCACATTGCTGCAAGCACCAAAGCTCATTATCACCCTTCTTAAACTTTTATGAACGGAAAGCCTTGTCATCACCACCAGTCTTTCTATAAATATTGACCCTCCGAAAAATCACTCGAAATGAACAAGTTCTTCCTCTGTCTTTTTGCTTCCAATTTTTTACATAACTGAATGTAGATTTTGTAGCAAATTTTTTCAGCAGGTTTGTACATAAAACTCCTCCAAATATTCCAACATTTTTCAAAGGTCTACTATAGAAAAAAGTACAATTTAGATAGAAATAGTTGACTAATTACGTTATTTCTTCTTTTCAAAAGGTCTAAATATTTTTTAATTGCAATTTTTATATTCATAGCAATCAGAAATGCAAAATGATTTGACCATAGTTTATACTTTGATTTGAGATGTAAGAAAAAATTGAAATAATTATTTTAGTGCATTCTGTGATGTGTATTGACACTTAAAAAGCAAATTAATTTGAAACTTGTAACATTTTCTTTATAGCATAATCGAACTATCATAAAATTTAATAAACTTTAATATATTTCAGGCTAGAAAATAATCTAAAAAGATTAATAACTATCAGAACAATCTGCTTTTCAAGTTAAAATATACGTCACAGACTGTACCACAAGAATTATTTGAATTTTTTTTCTTACATTTAAAATGAAAGTATAAACGATAGTCAAATAATATTTCATTCCTCGTTGTTGTGAATGCAAGAATTATAATTTAAAACTATGAAAAACTGATAAAAATAATAAATAATATAAATAGTAACGTATTTCTATATAAATTACACTTTTGTTAATTCTAAAACTTCGAAAAATGTTGAAATATTTTAAGAAGTTTTATGTACGCACCTTCTACAAAATTCTCTACAAAATCTTTATTCAGTTCCGTAAAAAATTGGACGTAAAAAGACAGAAGGAAGAAAAAACTTCTTCATTTCGACCAATTTTTCGGAGAGTCAATATTTATAGAAAGGTTGGAGTCGATGAAAAGGCTTTCCGTTCATGAAACTTTGAGGAGGGTGATAATGAGCTTTGGTGCTTATGCAGCAATGCAAAGAAAGCTGTGAGATCAAGTTCAGTACTCTATCTTGAATGCAGAGGAACGGGTAGGCTTACAAAGGGCAATTCTGAATCAATATTTTAATCCAATTAAAACGAGGGACAGAATATGCGCTTCTATTGACTGAAAACCAATATCTCGCTTGTGCCAACAGGCCAAAGGTGAGAAAACGCGATCGATAAGGACACCTGGAGCGTGGATGCGAAATGCGAATCGAACACCTGCCGAGTAATAATTCCACAAATTACGCAAATTGGTAAACTACAACCATAATCGACTCGCCTACATCGTAAAAACCATCCTTTCATCATCACCTCAAACACTTTCAACATTCTTTTTGTTAGAATTTATTTATAAATTTGATAAGCAAGATTTGCAAAGTTTAATTTTACTAGGCAACAAATACAACTAAGTGCTATTGCGCTGAAAAGGACTAAATTAGTCAAAAATACGTATTTTCAGTAAATAAAGCAGTTTACGAATAAATTCTAAAAAGTTATTGTAAGAAAATAGCTACTGACGGTTCAGCGAGCGCCACGAACCCTATACAAACAATAAAAATAAATATTTTTTCAACTCTTAAAATACTTATGCCTGAGTATTATTATATGAGGTTTTGACCGTTCTTGAAATCTTCTACAAGTTTGTAAACATTCTAAGATTTCTCAAAGCCCTTAAATTCTTCCGATAACTAATAAGATTTTATAAACTTCTCTGAAACTTCATAAAATGCCTTGGAATAATTTCAAGTAGCTTGAACAACATCAAAAAGCTTTAAATCTATTATAATTGATTGCAAAATTTTGAAAGACCGTAAAATTCTGTAATTTCTTTACATTATTTGAAATGCTTCATGATTTTTAAAACTGGTTGAAATCACCTTAAATCCTTTGAGTATTACTGAATTATTTTACAATTCCTAAAAATTCTCTGAAAATTCTTTAAATATTTTGAAACCCATTGAAAATTCTGTAACCTTTGTTAAATCTCTCAAAATCATTTGAAATCTTCTTAAATGGATTAAATTTCAGAGCTATTCTGTAAAATCTTCTGAGATTTTTTACTGAAGGGTTTTCTGATATACGGCATTTTTTATTTGATTAAATTATCATCTTTTCACATGGATCAAATTATTTAAATTTGTTTTTGCATATAGAATAAGGCAGTTATTATTGTATTTCAGATCCCAATCTATGACATCAGTGGACATTTAAAAAAATCAGTTAGGTCCCAATTTGATATTCGTCGTACCTTTAAATGAGTTTTAAGATTAACCAAACATTACTGATATACTTTTTTTTACAGAATTCAATAAAGGACCCTTTTTACGTATTTAATTTCGTTTTGACCGAACCATTACTCAAGTCCCTTTTTGACAAACGGATTTAATTACACATAATAAATATATATTCTCAATAATAACAAAAGGATTACCAAGAATTGAAAATCAGGCATTTAACATGGAAAAATATATATTTCTCAACGAGTACAGAAGCTTTTTTAACGAATGTTATGTTTGTGACGCGAGCCGAAGGCGAGTTTTGCAATCACACGCCTATTTCTTCTGGTACAGCTGAGGACTAAATTTTTCCCAAACAACGTGTAGAAAAGCGAGATTTGACATATCGAGAAGTGGGTAAAATCGCATTTAGTCCCCGGATGTGGCAACATTATTTTTTGTCACCGTTAACTGCAAAATAAAAGAAGCCGAGACAATAAAAAAAAAACTATTTGAACCTTTATTCGCATGCATCGCGGATTCTAATTAATTTTGTAAACTGTTTTTATTGTTTGTAACTAATTTGCATTTATGATCTTTTCACTTCTGCCAAAAAATTGTTTAAACGTGTTAATTAATTATTGCAAGTGCAGTTAATAGTATTTATTGGGATGCTGAGATTCGGAAAATACCGGAACATTATATTATTAATATTATGACTAATAGTTTTTTAATTTTTCATTGTAAATTTAAAAAATTTAAAACTCTTAACTTTTGAATGATTTTTAATTTAAATTTTTGCGATTTTAACTGACCATTTTTGAATTTTTTAAATTTCGAATTAAACTTTCCAATTTACTGACCATTTTGGGATTTTTTAAATTTCAAATTACAAATTATACAATTTTAAATAATTACATTTCAATGGTATGTAATTCTGACCATCTCTGTTTTTTGACGGATCTTTACGTTTCGGAACGCACAGAATCCGAAAATCATACAATTTTGTCGGTGTCTGTCTGACGGTATGTATGTATGGCTGTATGTCTGTATGTATGGTTACGTGAATGTTGTAGCCACGCTGACTTTTGAAGGATTTGTCGAATCGAGTCCGGATTTGATACACTTCTGAAGGTCTCCAAAATTAAGGTTAAGTTCGTTAAACAGACATGTCGAACCAAAATAAGAAAATTGAGAGCATTTTCAAAGTTTCAAATTTTGTTTTGTTTTGAATTTTATAAATTTTTATCAAAGTTTCTTATATATGGGTAAACGACTTGCAAATTATCTAAATGAAATTTTTTATTTCGATGAAAATTAAAAAAGTTATATACTTTTCAAAAAATAAAAAAAAAAATTTTTTTTTTCATAGATCCAAAAATTTCATTCAAAATTTGCACTAGATACCAAATATATTTTAAAACTATTCTAGCTGAATTTTATAATTAACCCGCAATTTTAAAAAATAGAACCCTCATAACCGAACTGTTGAGCACGTAGCGCGATTATCGCAATGAGAATATAATCGTCAAGGCCGTAGGTGCTTTGAGAACCTTCTTTAATCTCAAATTAAAAAAAAAAATTTCAGCTTCACTTTATGATTGTAGTTTATGAGGGGTTTGAATTACAGTATTTGATATAATTATATATATAATTAAAAATTTGTCATAAGGACAACCGCAGGATTTCGCCGGGAGCGGGTGCTAATCTGAAAAATTGCACCCGCTTCCAGCAAAATCGCGGTAAAATTTCAGCCACAACCACGTCTCACAACCGTGTATAGGTGGTTACAGTCTGTAAAGGAATCAATGCGACGATCCAGCAAAAGCCTCGTGCACCCTAAGAACACGGAGTGACCCAAACACAACCGCCTTCTGCTTTTTCCCGCAAGTGTTCTAGCATATGGTTGACACGCAGGGATGCTTTTTAGGCCATCAGCAAGTGAAAGCTTGGCACCTCCAAGAGCGCCGATGATAAGGACGATCAGTTTAACAGAATATTCCGGGTATAATCGTCGCAACTCCCTTATAAGGTCCCCATACCTCTCTTTCTTTTCATTCTCCTTGGCTATGATGTTTTTGTCAGCTGGTGCCGAAAATTCGATAACAAACATGGTTCGCTTCTCGAAGTCAAGAAGAACCATGTCAGGCCTCGAGTGAGCAACAGAAACAATTGTCGAGAATATAAAGTTCCAGTATATGCGGCACTTCCCATTCTCGACAATTGACTCAATTTCCCTAGGAGCATTTAGAGGAGCGATATTAAAGTGAATGCCGCAGGAGTGACAGAGATGGTAATAAAGCACTCTTAGTGCCGCATTTTGCCTTTGAATGTAGGTAGTTCCCGCGTGAGTTAGACAACTAGATAGTATATGAGCTAAATGCTCGGGGTGTGCCTGGCACGCACTGCAGCTATCATCGGGAATGTCTTGGCTCAAAATGTGGCGACGGTATGTTAAGGTGGAAATGACACCGTCTTGGCATGCAAAAATGAAATCCTCTGTACCAGACTTCAATCCGGGCGATTTCAAGAAAGCAAACGTTAGCTCACAAGACATTGACTGATCCTTCACATTTCTGTGGAAGATACCGTGCATCCTCTTATCGAGGAGCTGTTAACGAAAGTTTTTCTC
>NC_046665.1:45392370-45394308 GCF_010883055.1 Belonocnema kinseyi
ACATACCACGCTGAACACACCAGTTCTCGTCTGATCACTGAAGTTAAGCAGCTTTGAGCGCGGTTAGTACTTGGATGGGTGACAGCTTGGGAATACCGCGTGCTGTTCGATTCGGTTTTGATTCCTCTAGAATCAAACCGAAGGGCCTATGACAAAGCCACCGAACGCGTCCTCGGGTCGCGGATAGAGGGGTCCCTATACCAAGGGTTTCTGCTGAATATGGTTACCAAAATAAATAGGCAGTCGCGGACAATTGTCCAGAGGGGTGGTCCCGAAGGAATTAACCATCAAGCGGAGGTGTGAAAACCGTGCCGAAATCTGATGAATGGCACCTGGGTGAGGTGTCTAGAACGGTGACTCTGGGATACCGGGCGACGTCTCAGAGTACGCAGCCTTATCCTTGCATGCGGGGCTCTTCAAGGATGGACGAACCCCTTTCCCTAGCTTCTCGTGGGAACAACAATGACAACACCAACCATAGTTGTAGTAAGTGCAGTTCAAAACAACAGAACGCGCAGGGCTCCCGACAATGGGTTGGCCAACAATGCCGAACAATCTAGAGCTGGGGGAGCCAATGAAAATGGATTCAATGCGATGGATCGGCGGGATCTCGTGACCTTTGGGTGAATGGAGCAACTGAATCACGACTGGCTACAGTGCTGGGATGCGAGTGTGGCCCGTGGACGGGGTTACATGGCACGGCTGCATGCTCTGTGGTGCGAGAAACACTCGGAGCTATCGTACTTTTCGCAGCAACATCTGCGAAACCATGCTGAACTACTCCGTAAAAGGGGCTATGTAAGCGGAACGCCTACTCTACCACAGCTAGAAGAAACCGGCAACAAAGAAAGAGAGGCGACACTAAGACCAACCGCGGGCAGGCATCCAATAGATGAAGAGCGATGCTTTACGACCCGGAGAACATCAACACCGAGGTTTCTCTCAAGCCTAAAGATCTGGCTGAAATGGATGACGAGCTTCATGGTCATTTTTCCGGTGAATCCGACCTCTGGGCTATCAATTATTGTGTGTATAATGCAGCGAGAGCTTTGGCCGATGCGAACCGTAAAACAAAACCAGCGGCTGATCATAAGACCAAAAGACGAATGCATCAACTTGCCATAAAGATAGGCTGGGCAAGACAGTACGCGTCCCGCATTCAATGTGTGATTGACTACATCACATCTGGCAGGAATTTTACCGCTAAGGTTCGAAAGTTGGCGCGCGAACTCCAGACCCGTTATCACACACTTAACAAGACAAAGCTGCTGACCATCAGGCAGCATATTGTTGAGAGAATACGTATACTATCTGACGCTAAGAGAAGTCTACAGCGGAGGGAGAGGTGGGTCTGAGAAAATCAACAGTTTCTCTCTGACCCATCTCGACTGTTCCAAGACCCTCCAGTTACTGTCGAACACCCACCCAAACCAGAGGAGGTCGAAGTATTTTGGATAGAAGTCTACGAAGTTCAGCATAGACTGGACGAAGACTCAGAAAATATAAATAGCTTGAAGGAGTTATGTGTTGCCCTCATAACACCTGATAAAGAATGCCCACCCATCACTACCGAGGAGGTAAAAAAAGTATTAAGAGGGATGAAGAACTATTCCGCACCGGGACCAGATTGTATCAAAACATTCTGGTGGAAGAAGTTTTCTTCAACCCATCAGCATTTGGCCCGTATTTTCACCTCATATTTGAAATCGGAAGAGCCGATTCCAGAGTGGTTGGTGGAAGGGCGCACAATACTCCTGCCGAAAATGCGCAACTTATCTGACCCGAAGAACTAAAGGCCAATAACTTGTCTGAACACGCTTTATAAGATATTCACATCTATACTAAATGATAGGATTGTTCGGGCAATTGAACCTGTGTGGCAAGAAATGTATGAACAACGAGGCTCAAAGAAAGGCGTAGCCGGATGTCGGGAGAACC
>NC_046665.1:45394408-45407190 GCF_010883055.1 Belonocnema kinseyi
TTAAGAAAGAGGAAAAGGATTAAACAACTACAGCAGGATTCTATTAGGATCAAGAAAAATAAAATGTGAACATTATTTTGCAATATCTGAATAAGCAGTACTAGACCAGGGTACACACAAAAAATTGTAATAGACATTTCATAAAATAGTTTTTAACATACAATGTAGAAATTTTCGCATTGTGGTATGTGCACAAATGTGGAGGTAATACAAAATCCGAGCTCAGATCGCGAAGTAACCAAAAGTCGCGCGCCCTATGCGTATCTCATCATCTCATGATTTATCGATTGTGAATTAAAAAATGGAAATTCTTTAATTTTTAAGATTTAAAATTCCAAGCTATACAATTTTGAAGATTTACAATTCAAAATCTTTAATCTGAACGATTCTTAGTTTAAATATTTTCAATTTTAAAAGATTTACAATTCAAAGTCCTGCAATTTTGAATCGTTAAAATTAAAATGAATTTATTTTTTAAGATTTATATTTTACAAGATGTAATTTTGAAAATTTGTTCAATGTATGATTAAGACGCGAAAATAATTATTCTAACTATTCATAATACGAGCTACATTTGGTAATTTTATATTTAAAAATCGATTCACCAACGTCGATTCCAAATAGCTGCCAATAATGATCACCATTTTTGTATAATATTTTTTTTGTAAATGTCCTGTAGCAACCCATATTGAAGTATCATACTATAAAATTAGAAAATGTTTTTTTAACGCTAAAGTCAAAATCATATAATTAGTAAAAATAATATTTATTCCCCTAATTAAATACATTTTTTAGGCGGTTTAAGAATGGTTTCTTTTCGAAAATCTTATATTGTCTAAAATGGTCAAGTTTTTGGCATTCACCCTTGATTATATAATTTTAATTTAATTTAAAAATTTAAGTAATTAGAGTATGAAATGAAGCAGAAAAGTGAATTAATTAGCCTAGATAAATTTGAAATGTAATTATGAAAAAGTGCGTGTCTAACGCGCGATTACGTGGTGAATAATAGATGTTTAAATGTAGATGTTCAAAGGATAAGATTGTAACACCTAATATCCAGATATTCATGTCAAACATTTACTATCCTTTTGAGATGTTAAGCGTAAATTTTTTTGTATGTTAAAATGAAACAGATTCAGATGTTATAACCGTTCGAGCGCATCCGCATAGCTCATTGGAATTTCACGACTATATTTGACCACTACATATTTTCGATATTACAATTATAGAGTATTACAATTTTGGAACATTTCCAAATAATCAAAATTAACTATCCTTACATAAAATTGGATCACGATTTTTTTCTGTCCAAAGGAGGAAACAATGATTTTAAGTTGCAGGTTTATTGACTTAACAGATTTGACAAAATGTTAATGAATTTATAATAAAATTTGAGTTTAAGTTACTTAAAATAGATATAATTTTAAATTCAGATTACAGATTATTTGTTCTTTGATTACTTACCCCCTTTTTATTTTAAATTTAAAATATTGAACATGAAAATGTATCATCTGATCGACATTTCATGCCCTTTATCTATTTTCCTTCGTGTACGAAAATTAAATTTTTATTTTAAATTCACAAATAATTTACCAATCAATTCCTTAAATTACCATAAATAAGTAAACTTCTCAAATATTTACAGGCGTTATTTGACATAACCATACATGTAATATTCCGGATATTTCAGCTGAACATTTTGGATCTTAGAGAGACTTTTTAAGATCTACAGATGCTAGCTTTTACCATCTAGATTATTGTTCTACAGTTAAACATAAAATATGTTAACGCTGAACATCTAGATGTTACGTTTGAAAGTTTGAAAATCCATTTTTCTCCGTGTAGATTTCTACTAGGCTGGGTCGGAAAAATAAAAAATTGTGAATGTTAAACGGCCTACCTTAAAAAGTTATCACGTGCTAGTAATTAAAATTATGGTAATTTTTAATTTTTAGCATCCTTCGATTCGAAATAAAAATCATTTGAAGACTTTAAAATTGTTCAAATATCTTAAATTTAGTTTTTTATAACTAAAAAATTGTAATTAACCAAATAAAAAAATGTAATATTTAATATTTCAAATTTCTGACCCACCCTAATATCTACTTAAAATTACAAAACAAATCATCTCTGGATTTTTTCTCTCAATTTGGTGAAAATATAAGAAATCGTGATTCACCTTAATTGTAACCTTAGGCACAAGAAAGAATGAAAAAGAATATTTAAACATTTGAAGCAACTATTCAAATTTTTACAAAATAATTACAGCTTAAACAAATTGTGAAAAAACTGAAATGTTGAAGGAAATTCAAATGAATAAAATAATAATTCACCACGCTTATTAGAGACATCACGGAGGACTCTTCGGACCAGATTATGTTGTCACAGTATACGTCCTTGCGGTATTATCTGCTGACAATTAGATTAGGCACGTTCCATAGGTGAGCAGTTGAGGTAGTGTGAGGCGCACCCTACCTTGTCCCATAATAACTATAGCAAAATCCTATGGGACTTCCCTCTTCTTTTTTACGCGTGCGCACATTTTGTCTGATAACGGCGGGCGTCTCGACGCTCGTTTAGTATCGGTTCTAACGCCGAAGCGTCGCGACGCCCGTACATGATTCTCATCCCTCCAGTAAAAAAAGGCGCGTGCGCGCAATCGAAGATTAATTACTAAATAAAAAACAACATTTCAAAAGAATGTAAAAAAGTGCGACTAAAATTGTGTGTTTACAACTGAAATTAAATTTTTAAAGTCCTTAAAGTGGATTGAACTTTTCGTAAGTTCTTGCTCTGCAATAATAAATTTATTAATTGAAGCAAAATAGACTTCACAGTTTGACACAAATTATCAGTTTATCTAGAACAAAAATTAAATTGAAGACATGGTGTATATACGTCCAAATGTACATAATTTTGGCGAAATGTAAACTTTCAAAGACAATTTTTATCCTTCTACAATATATTAAATAAACAGTAATATACAGTCACATTTTATGTAAATTATCCGCTGTATTTCCAATTCTCTTGTTTGGGAAAGTTTATGAATAAAAGAACATCAGATAAATTTTGTAATTCCCAGAGATGCATTTCGGAACTCAAAGAAAGAAAAAGCATCCATATAACAAGAATCTCATAGTAAATTCACCCCTATTATCATATGCAGCGTTTATGGTCCCCTATGAAGCTTTCGCATAACTTTCTGTGACATTTCTTGAGGTCAAGTTACGAACTTATGTATAATGTTATTATGCGCCTCGCCTTCTGCCGAGAATTTTACAATAAAAGTCAGTCATTTCCTTTCCGTGTCAGTAACGATCACCCCGTAAATGCTTTAATTAATAAATAAGGGAAAAAGTCTTGCTTAAAAATAGATAAAAATGACTTGTATAGAACTTACAATGTCTGTATTTTAATTAACAAATTTATTTATTTGTTAGTTTTTAAATATTGGTCAGTAACTGAAAATGTAAGTTTAATTATAATTGAATAATTGTGTGCAGTGGAAGGTGTGAACCTGGAAAAAAGTTGCGCGATGTCGCGTGGTTGTGATAAAACGAGCGTGTGAATTTCTGCATGGAACGGGTTAAGAAAATTTGCATTCGATGACTACGAAGGTAGTTCAGTGACTTTTGTCGATTTCCTGGCAAGAAAAGAAAAGATAAAGGATGGGGATTCCGATTTTCATCTTTTATGGTTTATTCACCGTTTCTTTGGGTGAGTTTTCTTTTTTATTTAATCATCTTTAATGCACAGAACAGAAAATTTTTCATTCTTAACAAAAAAAAAAGCGAAATCAAAACTTACTAAAACAAAATTAAGCCGAATTTGGTTCATTTAAAAGAATAAAAACATTGAAAGAAATTCGGTTGTTTTTAGTTTTTACATCGATGATGATAGTGAACATATCTGAAGTTCAAAATGAGTGTGTAAAAGAATGAACTAAAACAAAATTGAAACCCTAGTTTTTATTGTCTGTTCTTATGTAATCTTTATTATATTCTAATCCTTCATTTCCTATAAGTGATTTTTTTCTGGGAATCTGATGGAATAATGTGAGCGATTGCAGAACGATTTAAAAAGCGAAAAAATTATTTACCTTACTTCGCAGTATTTTATTATTTCATGCTGTACTTACAGTCTAGAAACAGTTGCAATTTCAATTGAAAGACTTATGTTTAATATATGGGTCATTGCCAAAAAGTTAACCATTTTAGATCATGAAAATTCCGAGGAAAAAGCTATAAAGATATATATATATATACCTGAGATGGCGTTATTAGATATTTGGAAATGATAAAAAATAAGAATTTCAGAAGTCTTTTAAAAATATATACAAAACAGCTAAACATATCTAAATATTTAATATTAAAAAAGGGTCTTATCATACAAAACTAATGTTCATTTCTTACTATTACTTAGAAACAACATTTCTAAATCTATTTTAACCATACTAAAATCTTTGTTGTATGAATAAAATTAAAAGTTTTAGCTCGCATTATGAATATCCTAAAATAGAAATGCTGCGTGACTAGAAAAAACAATTGGAGGAAAAACTTTAAATTGATTTTTTTAATACTAAAGTGTAGAATATTGAACACACTCCTCTAGATTATTCTCTTTCTCAGCTTAATATAAGTGACATCTGTGAATTTTAAATATTAAAAAGACTTTTGAATAATATTTAGCAATTTTTCGTTTCAAATATGGAGTTTGGAACGTATGCATTGCCAGGCATTTTGGATACTTTCTTGTTTATAATTGTGGTTCAATATAAGAGATATTTTCATAAAAGTTTATCATACAAAGAAAAGGTGGAAAATATCTAGCACTTGAATTTCGCAACTTTTTGGCAATCACCCATATGTATATTTATATTTTATTGTAAATAAATTTATTTACGGAAACTTCGTTTTTTCTTCTAAACTCTTCTAGGCGAAATGTTTTCGAATTTAGTAGTCATTTTTTTAAATATCGATATATAAAAAAATTTTATGGAAAAATGGTATTCATATTTTACATCTTTTCACATTTTATCGATTGGTTCTGAAGAAACATATCTCGAACATAAAAACCAGCATACTATAGAGTCATACGCCGTAATTTTTATACGAAAATATGGAAAATATAATGTGAAGTTTACCGCAGGAAGCGTTTTAATTAATTTTCAAAAATCCGTCTTTTTGCAAATGCCCTTTTAAAATACAATTTATATTTTTCGACGATAATAAAATTAAACCATTCATCAATTAGATAATTAAATTGCATTTGTGTATCGCAAATTTTAAAATTTAATGAAAAGTTTTTTATTTAATAATACTTAATCATCCAATTTTTACTCATTAATTTTAAAAGCATTTTTACAAAGTCATTGGACATTATTGAAGAAACGAAATTTTTTTATAAAATATTTAGTCTTGGAATGAAAAACTGTTGTGGGAAAATTTTATTCTATTATGATTTAACCTTTTATGTTCTTTATGAAAATCTGCTAATTTTGTATTAGTCCGACAATTATTGAAAGGCGATAATTTGTGAAAATTTAATTCTCACCTCATCAGAAAATATGGATTAGCCATATGTGAGATGAATAGGAATCAGTCTGTCCCCTACAGGTCTTAACAATGTCGACATGCAGTTTCATTAATAACTGGCCTCAGATGTTACCTTATTAAGAGGATCTTTATTTGCTATTAGTATTAAACTCCGCACCCTCTTTCGAAATCGCTTCAGAGCAGATGTATCATGTGTATTTTCAGGATCAACATATTCGTTAATTGACCTATTACTCTTGATGCATTAATTAAACCAAAATTATAAAACTTTATCCAATTATTCTTGCTCGTTAATAACATTTTCTACTGTACCTCCCCATAAAATCAATTTACTGATTAAAATATTGACGAGTTAAATTAATTTGTTTAATTTCGTAAATTTGGCTAAAAGTTGATCTTTTAAGGAGAGAATGAGCTTTGGAATGTAAATATCATAGGTTTCTGCAGGTACAATTTTTATTAAGAAATAAAAAAAGCAAATAATACAATCAAGTTTGGTACCTCGGTACACATATACCAAAATAATAACAATAAACATAATAAGTAAATTTGAAAAGCATCTAAGAAAGTATTCGAGCAAAACTTTATTTAAATTACATCCACGTAACTTAAGAAACGTTTTTCATCATGTACTTAGTATTTGCAATATTAAATTATTGATATTACAGAACTGAAAGTAAGTCATCTAAGAAAAGTCTATTGTGATGCACAATTGCGTTATTCATTAGGTCAAAGTATTTTACTTTGAGATACGCACAACTTTTATCATGCATAATAATTAACAATAATAGTTTAAAAAATAATAAATCAATATTTCCTACATTGCATCAATTTCAATTGAAAGTTTCTAAAGAGACAGTGTAGAATTTTTTGAGCTTTTTAAATTCATAAATTTTGGCTTTAAAGTAATCTTTGTTAAACAGTCATAATGGTCAAACTCGTTTATGAATTCACGGAAATTCGGTGAGCATTGAAAATATTATTTCGATGAGCGTAGGAAAACTGGAAAGGGCGTCTCAGATTAGTCGAAATTCGACGAGCGTAGTCTAAATATCAGCCTTTAAAGAAAATTAATTTATTATAGAGTTTTAAATTAAATTCATTAAAATCATGATATTTTATAAATGAAAAATTTAGGGTAAAAAAATTAAAACATTAGAAAGATACTTTAAAATTAAACAATTTTGGATTTAAAACGTATTAAACTAAACATTATATAATACAATTTTACATTTAAATGTTTATAAATTAGAAGAGTCAACATTGTAAATTCAAGTCGTATCATTAGGTCGTTTGAAGCATCATTCAAACAATTTCAAAATTTGAAATTTTAATCTACAAGAGTGTCAATAAGAAATTGCTTACATTCTTGCATTTTAATTATTTTTTCAAAAGCTTTGAAGCTTTTGTAATAATATTATAGAAATATATTAGGGTAATTGCTAAAAAGTTTACCATTTTAGACAATAAGGTGTTCAAAAACAAAAGCATTTCCAAACTGTCTAAGATATTGTTTTTTTTTTAATTAGATGCAACTCAAAACTGTAGAAAAATATGAAACAAGAGATCAAAGGATGTATTTGTGATAGATATGAATTTTGCACGTAGCAGAAGGTCGTGTAGCAGTGGCATGAAACAAAAGATGTCGCAAATGTTTTTAAAATATATTTGAAATAGAGAACAATATGCGAAAATACGGATAATTATTTTTGAGTTTTAACCGAAGATAGCAATGCAGCGTTGCCAGAGAAAAAGCATGTGGTACAGATTTTTAAGTGATTTTAAAAATCCCTAACTCTAGATTTTTGAACTCTACTATTTATTTTTTTATTTTTGAGATCAATATAAGTGATGTTTTTGAATCTCAAATATTTAACCAAATGAGTGTGATATGATTTAGCAATTTCCATTTTAAATTTGTAGGTTCTCAGTGGGCACAACATTTTAGAACGTAATTGGAACGTCCTAAGAACGTTTTTTGGACGTACAAGTCAAAAGACGTCATTCGAACGTTTTAAAAACTATCCTAAGTCAGGCCAAATAATGTTCTTAAAACGTTTTATGTTCCAAACACGTCTTTGAAACGTCTCTCGAACATTTTATGTTAATGGAACGTTATATGGACTGACTTGGGACATTTTTAAGACGTTCTAAAGATGTTCTTTAACGCTTGTGCCCACTGGGTTAGGACACGTGGGTCTTTATTTATAAATTCTAAAAAATTCATTTTAATTTATAAAAATTTGCTCAAATTGTGTTTTCATATAAGTACTTTAGTGAGAAATGGTTTTGTAAAATATTGATTAATTAATGAAAAAGTTTAAAATCACTAGGGCTTAGAGTGTTCACCTTTTTAGAAATGAATTATTATTATTATTATTATTATTATTATTATTATTATTATTATTTCACCATTAAGCCATTTCCCTTTCGGGGTAGGCGTGACTTACTCGGTGAGGAAGGGAGTAATATGAGGGAGGGATTAAGAATTTTTAGATTGATCCAGAATTATCGTGCTATTTTTGTAAATAACACGTTCGTTCCGCAACACTGCTCCGACCCAGGTTGCTGGTCAATCTCTCTAGCAATGACCCCAAGTGAAGATCCTCATAAAGTCGTTATGTACATCCATGTATTTTTTCATGCAGGCTCTCGTGTTTCTGTGGCTTCGTATGTCCCTTCTAAATAGGATCTCATTCACACATTCTAATTATTCTTTCCGCGGTCTGCCTCTGGGAAAGCTGCCATTTACTTTACCTTGATACATTTGTTTCTTTAACCGTTCAAATCGCATTTTCACAACATGCCCTGACCATCTTAACCGATTTCTTTCACATGTGTCTACTAGCGTCTCTTCTGCGACAGATTCTTTGAGAATTATCTCGTTACTGATTAATTCTCTAAATTCAAATTTTTTAAATTTCCCTAGGAATTAGTTACGTACTTGTGAATACTTCAATTAGTGAAAATTCTCCAAGAAGTCAGCAACCATTAATTAAAGTCCCAGCGAATTTTAACTTATTTTCCACTGGTGGAAGATGGACTAATTTCATAGTGAGTTCATTGCTACTTAAATAGTTATTCGCTGACTTCGCATTGGAATGATCTGAATTACTAAGGTTTCAGTAAACCTCATTAAAGTTCCAAAATATCTTTTTCTACTATGAAATCAGCGAAACATTACTAGAATTTTGAGGTATCTTAATTTATTGAGGTACACTGTAACCTGGAAATAAGAACAATTTCTGGGATGGTTTGCAGTATCCTTCATTCTAAGCCCAGGGAATCTAAAAGTAAACATTCCGGACCGCATGAACCATTTCTGTCGGATTTGGACGCATGCTGACAGGTAACGCAATTAACTCGCTGAGAGTAG
The DNA here is from genome assembly GCF_010883055.1 of Belonocnema kinseyi. Taxonomy (NCBI): domain Eukaryota; kingdom Metazoa; phylum Arthropoda; class Insecta; order Hymenoptera; family Cynipidae; genus Belonocnema; species Belonocnema kinseyi. Next base: position 45,403,343 of record NC_046665.1, read on the forward strand.
TGCCCACATGCTGTTTGTCACGCATAACTGAGCACCGCCTCTCTCTCGGTCCCACGGATCCCCTCATCACGAAACTGACGAGGACGTCAGTTCTAGGATTATCGTAAATCCGAGTTTCCTAATTTTAGGCTCCAGTGTATTCAGACACACGTACCTGATTTATACAAAGAACAGCTTTCATGAGGGCAGAAAGAAAAAAACCTCAGACGCACTAATGAGGAAATCAATATAAAATACACAGATGTATTTCTCGTGCAGTCCGTGGCCAAACTAAGCTTAATGCAAATACGTTAGCGTGACTGGAAAAATAAGACGCTCAAACCCCTGTCAAAAGCCACGAGGGTAAAGCTTTACTGGTGTTCCAAGTTATACTAGTCCGGCTGGATCAAATGATGCATTACCCTTCCAATCAGACATTCTAACATTATTTGCCACCTCATTCCTTTTTAAAAACCTCTTACACTGATACATAAAGAATAACTATGTCTGCTTCAGTATTCCTTCCTACAAATGTCACAACATAACCCAATACTTTAATTAATTATTAAATTAAGCTTATATTAATTTATTATAAATATATTTTAGTAGGAATATAATGTAAAAATTGTATTGTTACAATTATTTACGATTATAATTATCACTAATTTCTTAATATTGTTATCAATAACTGTTTTTATTTTATTTTATTAATTAATAATTAATCTATATCATTGTCATAAGCTTAAACAGTAAATTCGCTACATTTGCACAAATGGTATCTTCCAAAATTTAACTGTAGAAACTTAGTGTTACCTTCGTAAACTGAAAAGGACCATAAAAAGTTTAAAAGGTGAGCACTGCCAAGCCGACACTTTGTTTCAAATAATTTTTTAATTGAAAAAAAAAATTGAAAAACATTTAAAATCACCGGAAAATCGAAATTTAATTACGCATTCCTGTTCAGCACCCTCTATTGCGTCAGATGAGCACCTTTTATTATAGTTCAAGATTATAGACAATTTAAAAACATAATTTTCCACAAAAGTCTATGCAGAACGTCACAAAACTTCTTGGATAAAGACAGGGCCCCGACGACTTTTTCAAAAAAGTTTTTGCATTAAAATCCATACCGTCGCCTCCATTCAATATGAGTCTATCCGTTGACAGCGCCGCGTGTGGGAATTTAAAGAGTCAACTAAGATTTAAACTTGGAAACCCATCGGCGTTCGACCCATTTGAATGAAACCTTTTGCATTGTGCTACTAAAGGTGTTCAACGAAAAATTGAAAAAAATATCTGTTCGTTAACTGTCATTTATTTGCTTAAACAAATAATTATGAAAAATAGATCTTAATGTTGAATAACTTAAACAAATGAGCTCCAAAACGCACACAGAAAAAACGAAAGATAAAGTTTGCAACGATTCGGGGTGAAAGATTCACCGCAACAAAAATTTACTTTGCTGGATAAATTTTACATAAATCGAAGATAATTTCCAATTTTTAACTGTGCCTGGATATCTTTCGCCTTATAATCGCTTTATTTTCATTCTCGATGTAGCGAGAATCTATCGTCGATTTAATTCATTAAATTGTAGAGAACTGAAGGATTCCTATCTATCAGTTGCTTTTTGCGGTTTTCGCTTAATGGTATTAAATAAGTTCTAATTCCTCTGCAATAGCTTGATTTATTTCGGAGGAGATATATCAGTAGAAACAAACGTTTTTTCGTATTTTCTGTTGTTGATTCTACATGTGTTACCAAAATTTGCTGACTTCATCGTGACGCAGTAGACAAGATCAGAATTATTCTCCTAACCACAGTGAAAATTTCGCCGAAATATGTTTAATTTTTAGCCGTTTACATGTCTTACTTGCAACAAATTTTAAGTTTTGTTTTATCTGTGTTGTTTTAAATCTGGTATCCAGATTTATAGCTCGAATTCACTTATACTTTGCCGTTTTCCCATTGCTGTTAAGGATGCCATAGCAGACGAGAGCTTTTATTCCATCGTTGGATAAACTTTCGCCAAATAGCATGTAAACTTTCATAACGGGAAATTTTATACGCAACGAAATTTATCCTGATTCTTTTGTGTGCACACAAATAGTGTGTATATGTATACATTTATTTTAATAACAATAGAAATTATGAATATTTACTATACATATTATTTAAGGTATTGGATTTAAGGTAAAGGATTTATTTTTAACATAAAATAAGTTGAACTCGAAAAGAAGAGTAACACTACACTTAAATTGAGCAAAACACCCCCAAAAATGGTTTTTGGTGTTTATTTATGAAACAGTACATAGCATAAAAATTTTTTTCACAGACAAATAGTTTTTATAATTTACAATAAGAACACTCGTAAGAATTTTTCCTCTACAGGTCATATTTTCTGAACAATCAACCCTCAAAGTAGGGGGTAAGTTTCAAATCACGGGTATCACGCTCTTTCCATAGCTCATATCTCGAAACAAGATGGTTTTTTGATGGAAATGTATAAAACTTACATTGTAGAACGGAGAATTCCGTACATTTTAAGTTATATTCACTTTTATACAGAAATGACCCTATTTCGAGATATGAGCTACGGAAGGAGCGTGATACCCGTGAGGTGCTACTCACCCTCAACTCTGAGGGTTGATTACTCAGAAAGTATGACCATTGAATCTCAGAGGAAAAATTCCTACCAGAATTTTTATTTTCAATTTCGAAAAGTATTTGTATGTAAAAAATAGTTTTTCCCGACGGACAGGTTCCAATATAAACTCCAAAAAACCATTTTTTCGGGGTGTTTTCATCGAATTAAGGTTAGTGTTCCCTTTCATTATGAGTTAAACTTCTTTTACGTTACTTCAAAATGACCAGAAGAATCTGAATGGCAAATATTAATTTTTTTCATTTTTTCTTTATTAATAAATGTTAAAAAAAGGTTTAGCCGCCATTTTGAACTTATCTACCGTTTAATTTATATTCAGAAACCCCAATATACATATACACACTATTTTAGTGGCTTTAGGAGTTTATTTGTTCAAGTTATTCAACTTTAAAGTCGATTTTTTGAAATTCTTTGTTTCAACAAATAAATAATAATCAGCGAACAGATCTTCTTTTTGAACTTTTCATTGAACACCTTCGGCAAAAAAATGCAAAAAATTTTATTTAAATCGGTGGAACACCACTGAGTTTCCGAGATTTTCATTTGTAACGTCTGATGTGACTCCTCTACTTATGACACAGCGCATAGATATACCCGGCGCTGTTAGCAGAAAGAGTGATAGACTGATTTTTATGATACGCATACTAGAAACCTATTATTTTTTAACGATCATTTTCACGATTTTACAGAAGAAACGAAAAAGTTGTAAAAAATTACTTAATAGCAACGAAGTTGCTAAATCAACACAAAAAAAGTTAAATTAAAAAATATGATTGGGTGTCTAGAAAATAGTGTACTTACCTCGCGCTACGCGATCGATCTTTGTGCATAGACATTTCAAAACTAAAGGTGAAAGCATCGAAGAACTGTAATTTAGTGATTGTGAATTCTCTTTTGTTAAAGCTCCTTTGGCTTTAACGAACACATTCTCATCACGTATCTCGTGCTTCGCACTCGAGTTTATCCCTGAAACTTTATATCATTCCCATATGTATATTATTATAATTCATAACTTGCATTGGTATAAAAACAAACGCAGTTTCTTTATCCAGTTTAAAAATAAATTTTGTTTTAAACTATTTTATTGCAACTTTTGTCGTTTTTCCATAAACGGAATTTTCTCATTTCCAATATTTTTTTATAATTTACACTTTACACATACGGTATCCTGAGCAGCCTTACTGTTTCTGAACTTCTCAGTTAT
>NC_046665.1:45407290-45409979 GCF_010883055.1 Belonocnema kinseyi
AAAGAGGGAGCTCTTCTTAATATTTTGACACCAAAATCATGTCGATACACCTTACCAACTGCGAGTAAAGCCACCCACGCTTTAACTTGACAGACTGTAATTGAAGAATGCCAAACAAGTGGATAGAAAAATTCCGGGGATTCAATACTGGGGTCGATTCCTAAAAAATAGGTCATCGGAGATAAAAAAATTTGAAAAATCGGAAATTCAAATTTTGATCAAGCAAAAAAATAATGGAAAAACATTCTGTTTCGTGGTCCAGCTAGGCAATTTACAAATGTCCCATAAAAGAGCTCGAAATTCGTTATTAATCTTTTTTTTTGGAATGCGTTGTTTTAATTTGAAGCTTCGTTTCAAACTTAAAAAAGCATTGATAATAAAAAATTAATTTTTTTAACAACAAAATAGTTTATTTACAGAAGTCGGACTCCTTGAATTATAAAAACAGGACAGGCAAATTAGGTCTGTTTCAATACCCATGCATATAACGAATTGTAATAATATAAATAATTTCAAGGTAGCTTAGAATCAAATTTAGAAATAAAATAAAATTATAAATAAAATTTGTACTTTCTTTTGCAATAACTGAATACGCAATCTCGGGCCGAGGTACAAAAATAAATGTAATATACATTTGATATAATAGCGTTGAACGTAATGTAGAAAAGTTAGCATTTTGGAAAAAATGGAGGGTCAAGCACGAAATACGTGATTAGAATGTGTTCGTTAAAGCCGCAGGAGCTTTAACAAAAGATAATTCGCAATTACCAACTTACAGTTTTGTGGATACTTTGACCTTTAATTTAAAATTTTTGCGCACAAATGTGGGGAAGTACAAAGACCGAGCATGCAGCGTGAAGTAAATACATTATCGAGCGCGAAGCGCAAGAACCGAAAGTCGCGCACTCTAGACGCGCTACAACTTCAAGGCGATAAGCGTGTGCCCGCGCAGCAGGCAGATTTTTTTTCGTCTAAGAGTTCAACCAATTGTTAATTTTTTATGTTTCTCCTTATTTTTTAAGAATGAAAAACTTGTCACATCATGGACTGCAAGTTTTCAAGTATTTTTGCCGCGAAGATTTCAGCCTTTATTTAAATAAGTAATTCATAATAACAACATTAAAAATTACGAAAAATGCTAAAATTATAATAAAAGAATAATTATTATGGCAAAGTATAGCAAAACATAGTAATATTGTACAATTTCCAAAATAACGAAATATATCCTTTGATCCGAACTCTTGAAATGTAAGCTAATAAGAGGCCATCCATATACCACGTGGACACTTTAGGGGTTGGGGTGTATGGTAAAATTCGACACTTGTCCACGAGGGGGACCGGGAGGGTCGGACTAGAATCCACGTGGACACACATTTCCCTAAATCTGAGGAAAATATACTGAAGTGAGACAAGTTATGCTCTAGGTAGACTCGAACTTTTATATTTGGGTCGCGTGCAATATAATTTTTATTTTAATGATAATTTTTTTTCGCGACTTTTCATTTGAAACTCAAATCATGTTTAAGCTGACGCTCCTAAACTAATCCGATTTTTTCAGCCAATTCATCGCTACTTTTGGACTCCTTGCTTTTGAAGACCAATAATATCTACATTTATATAAAATATGTCCACGTGGACAAAGTACAGGGGGGGGGGAGAGTACTCGTCAAAATTCCACGGCTGTCCACGAGGGTGGGAGGGTCAAAAAGTAGGGAAAAATAGTCCACGTGGTATATGGATAGCCCCTTACTAGTTTTAGAGAAAATTTCGACTAATAAGTAGTAATTTCAATATAAAAATTGAGTTTAAAATTAATAGTTACTAAAATAATTAAATACAACCGATAATTAGTCGAGATTTAGTAATAAATTTAATGAGTTGCCCCCTTTCATATTTGCAAGCGAAAATGGAGTCACACTTTTTACATGAATAAGTTGATCTGGAAACTCCCTCAAGGTACGTATAGGCGTCATCGAAAGTTAACATATGTAAAAAATCAATATATTAGCGGGCGCCCATAAAAAATGCATTTAAGTATCCTATGCATTTTTAATCAGTATATATTTTTTGGATTGCATCGAAAACAAATGAATTTAAAATTCCGTAATGTAGTTGATGACAAGAATATTCCTTTCCCTTTTGCTGCTTCAATATGAATAATTTATTATTCAGTTTTTAAATATTTTCTTTAATAGAATCCAAAATATGCATGAGAGAATTTCTTAGGAATAATAAAGGTGAAAAGATATTGGAGGACTCTTTTTACGTTACTGGTATTACTTATAGGAGTAGAACTGTAAATCGTGGATATTATTGGATATTCTTTTCACTTTTTTCATTACAATCTAACATATATTTATTTGTTTGAACGATATAATCTTTTTAGAGCACTTTGGCATGGCTTTGGGGGCACCAAACAAGGGGGGCGCAGCCGGGAAACCGCGGGCGCCCCCATGCCAGTCCGCCACTGCTGCAAGTAATGCTTATAAAAACTTGTAATTAATGAGAAAGACTCTTTCTACACATTTTGCGCGAGCGTTGATAGGACAATTGTTGATCCAACCAAAGTAATAATTATAATCAATCAAACTTTATTAACATAAAGGTTTGATTGAATCAACCAAACATTTGATTGACCATATATCAATGTATTTATTTGTTTCATCCAACTAAATTTTTGTTAAATCAA
>NC_046665.1:45409989-45414665 GCF_010883055.1 Belonocnema kinseyi
TTTAAAATTTGTGATTGCATTATGAGAAAGTCAAATATTCGTCGATGTTCGCAACAATTTCCTCAATTTTCCCCAAAAACGGCAATAAAATAAAAAAAAATGTACAGAAGCGCCCTCTGGATCCAAAGAACACCGGAAGAAGTACGCAACTCGGCAAAAAGTTAGACTCACCCTAATATATATACCCGCTCCCGGCGAAATCCTGCGGTTGTCCTTATGACAAACTTTTAATTATATATACATAATTAAAAGTTTAACATAAGGAAAACCGCAGGATTTAACCGGGATGATAAGTCTATGGGAGGTCGAATCGAAAGCTTTCCGGTAATTAATCCAGGCCATCGATAGGTCACGCTGGTAGTATGCTGCATCTTTGCAGATACATCTATCGATGAGCAGGTTCTCCCGACATCCTGCTACGCCTTTCCTTAAGCCGCGTTGTTCATACATTTCTTGCACACAGATTCAATTGCCTAAACAATCCTATCATTTAGGATAGCTGTGAATATCTTATACAGTGTGTTCAGACAAGCGATTAACCTGTAATTCTTCGCGTCAGCTAAGTTGCCTATTTTCGGCAGGAGTATTGTGCACCCTTCCACCAACCACTCTGGAATTGATTCTTCCGACTTTAAATATAAGGTGAAGATACGGGCCAAATTCTGATGGGCGGAAGGAGACTTCTTTCACCAGAAAGTCTTGATATCATCTGGTCCCGGAGCGGAGTAGTTCTTCATCGCTCTTAATACTTTTTTCACCTCCTAGGTAGTGATAGGGGGGAATTCTTCATCAGGTGTTATGAGGGCATCATACAGCTCCTTGAAGCTATTTACGTTATCTGAGTCTTCGTCCAGTTTATGCTGCACTTCGTAGACTTCTCTCTAAAATACTTCGAGCTCCTCTGTTTTGGACGGGTGGTCGACAGTAACTGGAGGGTCTTGGAATGCCAGATGTGATGTAGGCAATCACACACTGAATGCGGGACGTGTACTGTTTTGCCCAGCCAAACTTTATGGCGAGTTGATGCATTCATCTTTTGGCCTTATGATCAACCGTTGGTTTTGTTTTACGGTTCGCTTCGGCCAAAGCTCTCGCTGCATTATACACACAACAACTGATAGTTCAGAGGTCGGATCCTTCGGAAAAATGTCCACGAAGCTAATCATCCATTTCAGCCAGATCTTTAGGCTTCAGAGAAACCTGGGGTTTCCTCTATCGGATGCCTGCCCGCGGTTGGTCTTTGTGTCGCCCCTCTTTCTATATTGCCGGCTTTTTCTGGCTCTGGTAGAGTAGGCCTTCCGCTTACATATCCCATATTTTGGAGTAGTTCGGCGTGGCTTCACAGACGTTGATGCTATACTCGCATCGTAGAAATCTAGCAAGCCGCGATTTAGTCGCTCCGTTCACCTAAAGGTCCCGAGATTCTGTCGTTGCATCGCATTGAATCCATCTTCATTAGCTCCCCTAGGCCTAGAGTGGTCAGCATTGTTGTCATTGTTGTTCCCACGAGAAGCTAGAGAAAGGAGTTCGTCCATCCTTGTAGAGCCCCGCATGCAAGGATAAGGTTGCGTACTCTGAGAGGTCGCCCGATATCCCAGATTCACCGTTCTAGACATCTCTCTCAGGTGCCATTCAGTTTCGGCACGGTTTTCACACCTCCGCTTGGGGGTTAATTCCTTCGGGACCATCCCTGCACAATTGTCCGCGAATGCCTATTCATTTGTGTAATTTTTGATTTTTTAAGAAAATTCTAAAAGTTGTTATGATAATCTTGTAGGAAATTTAAAAATCAAACTTTTTTCTTTATTGCCTTTTTTTCATATCGTTCTTTATTTGACTTAAAAAGCTCATTTTGGTGTGTTTTTTTACATTTGGTAAATGTTTAAACTCTGGTAATTTTTGGTTAAATGAAAAAAGTCGTCAGGATAAACTGTTCAACTTTCTGAAGACTATAAATATCCGTACAGAAAATGGTTGAATCATGAAAAGATGTGGAATCGAAAATTTTCAAAATGGGATCAATTTTATTATTTTCATCCAAAATGGCTAACCAACGAACTTGACATTTAGCTTAGGACACTAAAAGAGTGTACCAAAGGCCAATCTAATAGAATAATTTTTTTCAAAAGTTATCGCGCACGCAGCCAGACATACATACAGACAGGCAGGCAGCCATACAGAAACATTCGTAAAAACCTGTTTTTCGGATTCAGGGGGTCTCAAAACGTGGACCTTTGCCAAAAAAGGGGGGGGGGAGGTGTTAAATTTTACATAAACCGAATACCTTCTCTGATGAGAATGTAAAAATCCAATTTTAATTTTCGTTTCAAGTAAGAATTCTCTTTTAGTTGCTAAATCAATGACCTGAAAGGCTTGATTGAAAAAATATGATTAAATTTTGAGAAAATGAAAAGGAAAGTGCTTTCCCTCGGGGGCAGGTTTTTCTAACTATTTGCGGTGAAAATAAATCCCATTCTTAATTTCATAAGAAAAAATAAGAATTTATACTTTCCGCTCAAAAATTTGTCAGCTATCGTAGCTTCGTGCAACTGCACTTGCGCACAAGGCCTAATTCCTAATTCATCGTACGACCTTAGATCATGCCTAAACAGAACAAAAAAAGTAAATAATGAAACTTTGAAAACATATCCCTTTTTCAAGAAGTGTTTGAGAATTTGTTTGAATTTTTGACCTAATAATCTAGTTTTTGAAAATCGCTGGATGAGGCCCTTTTGACATTCTACCCATCAATTCTAAACAATTTTCAATTTAAAAAGATGTTTCGTGTTTAAATAAATATGAAAGGAATCGAAATTTGCATAATATGAACTCGAAATTACATAATTATCTTTCTTTCATGGTCGATTGACACGCAAAGTTCCAGCTTTCAATGCATTTCTGGAGCGCTGTCGTATACATATATTGCATGATTACGGTCAAGTGCGGCAAATGTCACGGTTAAGAGCTTTGCGTGACATTGGCTTCAATACAAAATTACTTTGGAAGGAATGCAAACTTAGATATTTGCTATGTGTCATTCTCCGCTTGTTCCTTTTCCGTCTTTATTAACCTTATGACGGCTCACATTCATTGAAGGCTTACAATCAATAATCCTTTCGACCAATATATAATAAATAATACGATGAACAATTTTTCTTATCCAAAGAAAATTGTGTTAAAGATTAAGAAGAAGACCTTATACCGATGACCTATGACATATTACATCTCATTTTGGCTTTTAACTTTTAAACATTGACCATTTACCATGGTACCCATGACCGTTGACATATGCTCCCTGACCTAGAACTTTCCATCTTTGACTTCTGTAACTTTTTTACACTTACCTTTGACAGATGATCCTCTATCCATAATCTTTATTATTTGACTTCTAATCTTTCACCTCTCACTTGTGTTTCATCAGCTTTCTCTTCTAAAATTTCACCTTTGAAATATGATCTTTAACCTATGATCTTTAATCTTTGACCTTCGAACGCTGGCCATTGATATTGTTTAATATATGACATTTCATGTTTCCCCTTCTTCCTGCTGTCCGTAAAAGGAAAAAATTTTCATTAAATAAAAAAGTTTTCCTTTTGAAAAAGTTTTTTTTTTTAGTGGGTAAGTTAAAATTTTGAACTTACCTACTGTAGGTCTGCCTGAATAAAATTTTAATATTGTAATGATATGGGCAGTATAAAAAAGTTGACAATATCATGTCCCTGAAATACTATATTCTTGTGTTTAGAGAAATAAAATTCTTAATTACAGTGTATTATTAGGCGTAATTTTTCTAATGATATCAAAAAAGAATAAATGTTACCCAGTAAAATGGCACTGGCTACATTTTTTTAAATTTATGGCTTTATTTATTTTTTTGAAAGTCTTCAGGACTAATTGTTAAATACAGCTGCATTTTTAGAATTAATTGCAAAATTACAAAATTAGGTTTTCCTCTAATTCTAGTTTCAAACTTATAAGCACTTTTTAAATTTCCTCATAATTTCGAGTCATCCGGTAACAAAACAGTTTTTCTTTAATTTTATGGCGTAAAGGTTCGATTTTCACATTGAAATTGATCAATAATTCAAGATTATTGAATATACTCATGACGTAAGCATTAATTTACATTCCAAGTGTCTTTACTTAACTAAAAAAAAGAAACGATTTAGAAGCCCTTAAACGATCGTATAAAAATTTGGTATCGTCTGGTAATGCGATTTTATTATTAGAACATTCACATTTTGGAGGTGAACTTATAAAGAAAATAATATTAAAAATATATACATTTTAGCTGTAAAACTCTTGACTGATAACTTAATCCAGACAAAAAAATATTCTTCATAATGACAATATTTGTATTTCATAACCTTGTCATCTGGTAACATAAAAGTTATTCCGATATTCTCCTTATTTTTTAATTACAAAATTAGTCATAGTAGGCACAGCGAGCCAACAAAAAAAGGTTTCATAACCTATTACGACGTTAATAATTACGTTCAAGTAACAGCCTAATTTTCTAACCGTACAAAATTCCCCCTCCCACACATTCACTTCCCTACTTCTCTTCCATTCGCCTACTTATCCTCCCCTCTTACAATTCTTCTTTAATCAATTTCCCTACTTCCCCTAATGACCCACCTTTTACTTCCCTATTTAATTTAACCATTCTTTCCATA
>NC_046665.1:45414675-45418777 GCF_010883055.1 Belonocnema kinseyi
TTTCCCTACTTCTGTTCCCAGGAAGAAAGTACGACGGATGGACGGCAGAAAAACACTTGAATGAAAACATAAGGTATAAGGGTACCTGTCTGGGGCTAATAAACCCAGAAAATGATTTTTAATAGATTTAAAAGTGAAATTGTTTATTTTAATTTTTTACCACATTAACCCGATTTCTAAAAATATAATCTTAAAAAGTAAAGATTAATATATGAAACTAATTCATGTTTTATTAAGAAGGTAAGACGGTTATTGGTAGAGCAGGTCCCCTTATCAGAAGTAAAAATATATCAAATAAAGCTCAAATGGCAATACATAATTCTAAATTTGTACCGGCTGTACTATAGGGTATCGAGACATGGACTTATCAAGATAAAGATAAGAGTAAAATTAACGCAATTGACATGAGATTCATGCGCATAATATGCGGGAAAACCCTGATGGACAAAGTAAGTAACGAGATAAATCTAAAAGAATGTGGTGCAGAAGAGACGATAGTAGACACATGGGAAAGATAATCGGTTAGGATGGTTCGGACATGTTGAGAGAATGCCAAATGAACGACTAACGAAACAAGTGTATCAAGGTAAAGTAAATGGCAGCGTGCCCAGAGGTAGGCCGCGGAAAGAATGGTTAAAATGTGTGAATGAGACCCTAGTTAGAAGAAACATAAGAAGTCACAGAAACACGAGAGCCTGCATGAAAAAATGCATGGACATGAAAGAAGCTAGAGAAGTAGACCAGGACAGGAAAGCATGGCGGCAAATAGTTAATAAAAAGAGTTCAGTAGAGTGAATGACGCCTGAAACGTGGTATTTACTTAAATAGCACGAGAATTCTGGATCAATCTGAAAAATCTCTATCCCTTCCACACACTACTCCTTTCCCCTACCTAGTGAGTCACGCCTACCCCGAAAGGGAAATGGCTTAATGGTGTAATAATAATAATCTATGTAATTTACTTCTAAGGTAAAAGTACGAGTAAAATAAAGGTTATTTTAGGACAAAGAAGACCCGTGATATTCTATAAAAATCAAACGATATCCTTAAAATCCAGGGAAGTTAAAATTTCAAAAGAAAACTTATCCTTAAAATCATTTAAATCCTTAGAAATCTGATCAAATCCATTAAAATCCTTTAAACATTCTATGGAATCTTTTTAAATATCCTAAAGCCTTCTCGTTTCTATAAAATCATTCCATATCTTCTTAAATTTTAGGACATTCTTTAAAACCACAGCACATTTTTTTCACTTCTTGGAATATTTTTAAATACTCTAAAAAATGTCAAAACCTTTGGAATCTTTTTAAATCCTTTTAAAATTTGCAAAGCTCTTCAAAATTTCTTGTAGTTCTTAAAAATCCCTTTAAATCTTTAGCAATCTTTGTAATCCCTTCAAATTATTAAAATCTATTTCAAAATCTTTAAAAGCCTCTTAAATATCATAACATCTTCTTGAATAATTATAATCTTCCAAAATATCTTGAGTTACTTCAATCTCTGTTCAAATCTTTTAAATCTAACGATATCCCTCTTTTCTTGTGAATAAATTCGTTGCGAGAGGCTATTCACTTCGAAGTCCGCTGAAGTCAATGTAACGTTATTTTAACAATGTCGTTCGACTTCAATCGTACTTTCGGGACTTCGTTTGACTCCAGTTTTTGAATTCGTTAGTTGTTGACTTCGATGAATTCAAGCGAAGACTGGTCGGCTTTACACTGACGAGCGAATGGTTAGTTACCCACGCGTATTACTGTTGGAGAGAGCACAACTTTTGCCTTGAAAACAGCGTGCAAGAATTGTTGCCAACTCATAAAATTTTAATACATTAGCTGATCTAAACTGCAGGTAACGTAGGTTATCAAAATTAAAGTTGGCAACCCTTCCCTCACGACACTTTCGGGGCGAAAGTTTTGTTTCGCCCAATAATTCTACGCGTGTGTAGCTAACCCTCCGCTCGTCGGTGTAAAGTCGACCACTGTCGACTTCGACTTCGTCTTGCCTTCACGACTCGGTTTGACTTGGCGGGTACTGTACATCGTAGTGTGACGTCTTTTTCGATTATTTGTATACCACTCGATCTCAATCTTACGTAAAATCTCGATCTTACTTAAAATATTTCAAGAACTATAAACTATTTAAGGTAGACACCCGACTCTGGGTTTAGCCGGTCGCGGTTTAGAAATTCTCAGAGCTGCTGGCCCACGCAGTTTCTTAGCTCAAGCGGCGAGAGACGGTTGCGACTCACCGATCGGAAGAGTCGCAGTGCGGGAGTACTCAGTCGAGCACATTTCGAGATATAATACATTTCAATTGGAAGCGGTTCAGGCGGCCCTGACCACTTACGTTTTGATTCCCCCGATTTAGCAACAAAGCTACTTGCAGGCAACCTCCGACACTGGGGTTAAACCGACAATCGGATGTACTGGGAAGTTCATTAAAATACCTTTTCATAACACGCACATCGAAATTTCAACCTTCATTGTTTCTTGAGATGTTCGAAAGCTGTGTTTCAACCGTAGGCTAGGAAGTTAAAACAGGCGACCTCAAATCACTCAAGAGGCAAAGAAGGGCGAAATTCAAATGCGCTTGTTATGAAAAATGTCGTGCATAGGTAGCGAACGGCAGCAAGTACCTTCGCCTAAAGCTATATAATATACTATAGTGGGAGCCTTCAAATTCCCTTAAAATTATTCAAATCCTCGAAAATGTTATAAAGTGCCTTAAAATACCTTAAAATGCGTTTGAAATATTTGAAAACGTAAAAAATTTTCTACAATTCCTTTGATTCCTTTAAAATATCCTAAATTCTTCTATGTCTTTATATGGAATCCTTCTAACTCTTTTGAAATTCAAGAACATTCTTTAAAACCGTATGGAATTTTAGAAATCTCGTGAAATTCCCTGACATATTGTGAAGTGCCTTAGAATCATTATTATTGTTATAGATAAAATAATACAAATAAAATAATGCAAATAAATTTTTAATAAAAATTACATACAAACAAAGAAAAAGACTTGGTTCTTGTGGCTTCTATTGAGGATAAGGGTAGACTCGCATGTTTCGAAGCATTAAGAACGGTTTTGCAATATATTGACGTTGCGCAAGGCAGTAAACATTGTAGTGACTCCGAATCGATATTGAGAATGCGTAAATGAAAAGTAACTGCGTTTTCAGTATTAAAACAACGATACAGAATTGCACTGAATGCACTATATGTCGAACGTATATTATTGCGTAGTATGTGTTTTCACGTGAGGGGAAAAATGGATTTTTTAGTGCATTATCACCACAGTGCGTGTACGTCCTGTCTTGATTAAGAATCACCAGCTGGAGAGTCATACCAGCTTTTAAATCTTGTCATTATTATTATTATTATTATTACACCATTAAGCCATTTCCCTTTCGAGGTAGGCGTGACTCACTCGGCAGGGGAAAGGAGTAGTGTGTGGATGGGATAGAGATTTTTCAGATTGATCCAGAATTCTCGTGCTATTTATGTAAATAACACGTTCGTTCCGCAACAGTGCTCCGACCCAGGTTGCTGATCAATCTCTCTAGCAATCACCCCAAGCGAAGAACCTCACGAAGCCGTTATGTAAGGTTCCCCACTTGGGTCCATTAATAGCCAAGGTCTTTGTTTCAGGACATTTTTCTGACGTGACATTGTTTTTGCATTTTTCATTTAATAAATATTCAACAGTGCTAAAAAAAAGTCTCCTGAGAAATTTAAGCTGTGGCATTAAAGTAGAGAATTTATGTTATCACTCCTTGAACTCATTAAATATGTATCATAAACATTTACGGGGTGTTAGATTTCACAATAATTTTAGATATCAATTGGTAAAAATGTAAAAGAAACCAGGTAACTTTCAAGGTCTCGAATTTTTAATTTTAATTGGATTTCGTAGGCGAAACCATTGACCCCTGTAACTTGACCTTTCATCTTTCACCTTTAACCCCTAGCTGAGATTTTACATATGATTTTTTATCTTTCATCTGTGATTCTTGACCCTTGACTTTTAAAACATAATCTCTGACATATGATTTTTTGTTGACCTCTCAGTTTTTTCTTCTGCACTTGACAGCTCACCTTCCTCT
>NC_046665.1:45418877-45420170 GCF_010883055.1 Belonocnema kinseyi
CTTTGAAATACTGTGAAATTGGTGAATGAAAAAATGTAATTTTTGGATTTTCCATTATTTTGTTGTATGTTGCCAAAAATTTGAGTTTTTGATTTTTCAATAAAATTCAAAAAGTATTCGTCCTAATCTTGTAGGGCATTCAAAAATCAAAATGTTTATTTTCTTGGCTTTTTTCACATCATGCGTTATTTGGCTTAACATGTTCATTTTCGTGTTTTTCGGAATTTTGTAGAGGCTATAACTCTAATAATTTTTGGTTTTATTAAAAAAGTCAAAAGGATAAATTGTTCGAATTTTTTAATACTAGGAATATCCGTACAGAGAATTTTTTAATTTCGAAAAAAGTGGTCTCGAAAATATTAAAAATGGGCTCACTTTTTGAATTTTTATTCAAAAAGGCTATCTAACAAACTTGACCTTCAGTTTAGGACACTGAACTAAACCTACAGAATTGAAATTCAATGTAAAACCCATCCTCATAAGCAACGATTTAGAACATTTTATATTATGGATTGCTGACCAGTACCAGATCTATGCAGAATAAATTGTCATGACAAGACCGTCTTGACGACGCCAGATCTGGGCCAGATCTGACATCATACAGCCACAAGATTTTTCCACAAGGGTTTTTTACAGATCTTGTAAATATAACTTTAAAGAATGTTATATAAAAAATTTTGAAAAGAAATCGATGAAATTAATGAATTTGCTAGATAATATGTCCATCTCAAAATTAAAATCGGTGTTTAAAAAACGAATGCGGGATATAATTTATTATAACTACTCTTATTACACTTTTAAAGCGTTCTTAAGTATCCTGCAATGCAGTGGCGGATCCAGGGGAGGTGTTTATGGGGTTCAACCGCCCCTCCCCCGAATCTTTTGCCCTTTCATATTAAAGGCCGACGCCTCTAAGCAATACATGGGATATACATATATATATTCTTTGACCCCCCCCCCTTCCCGGAAATATTTTTCTGGGCCATATATATGTGGGCGTCCGCATGGAAAGGGTCGTTATGGCCTATATGAAGTTACGTATAGGGGAATATAGCCGGATAGATTCCTAAGTTTAAAAACGAGTCAACGGAACATTTTTGAAGTTGAAACTTGGAAAAATCATTTTTTGAGAAAAATGCATGTAAACTTGCTGAGTGCCATAAACACACATATTATATTTTTTCTTCGAACATGATACGAGGGTGGATTGATAAGTTTCCGGCCTGACCAA
Source organism: Belonocnema kinseyi (assembly GCF_010883055.1). Lineage (NCBI taxonomy): Eukaryota > Metazoa > Arthropoda > Insecta > Hymenoptera > Cynipidae > Belonocnema > Belonocnema kinseyi. Next base: position 45,420,109 of record NC_046665.1, read on the forward strand.
GAAAAACAACGTTTTTAAGAATTTTTTTTTTTATTTCTCAACATAATCTCCTCCAAGGCTGA
>NC_046665.1:45420270-45422262 GCF_010883055.1 Belonocnema kinseyi
TTCGGAATACTTGTTCTCCACTAATTGCTTAGCCTTTATTTCTTATTAGCTAAATGTTTATAGTCGCATCAACTGCCAGGGTCTTTCGCGACTGTACTTTAAGGTTAATTATAAACTGTATGGAAATCTGTGGGGTAGTATACCAAGAGACGGAAGCGAAGCTTTCAGAAAGCACGCCCAGCCTCGCTTCCTGCTTTGGGAATCGAACCCGCGCCAGCGTTGGAACATAGGACAATCACTATACTATCTGAGCCATGATGACTCCCTTTTCTTAGCCTTGATGCTTCAAATATATATTTCTTTCAGTAAACGGAAAATCCCATAGTAATCCCGAAAAAATTAAAACTAAAAGTGTTTTTCATTCTGAGTTTTTTTATTTGAAAATATCGTGCATAAATAAAGTGCTTTGTTTCCTGGTGCAAATTTAAGGTTTTGACTAATTTTGCTATAGAAATTCCAAAGTTTTCTTAAACTGTTCAGGGCTATCCAGAAATTATATTTTGATCATTTTAATTCTTTTTATAATTTGTTACTGATATGTTTATTCGTATTATCAAAATTCGCATGAGCTACGTCTGCCGCAGTTTTTAACGTATATTTCTGAACTGATAAATGAAGCTTTTTACCAGTTTGGAAGGAATTGTCATAAAAAAATTCTGCGAACATGTTTCGTAACTTGTAAACTTCAAGGATCCCCATCTTTTAATTTATTAATTTCTTTTAATTTTCTAAACAAGGCAAAAATTGAGTCTTTCTTGTAAGCTATATTAAAATTGATTAATAGCACAGAAATTATTTACGAAATAAAGTAAAAGTTCAACTCTGTGCTCGCTCATTTACACCCACCTATATAGAATTTATGATTTTTTTCTAAGAAAATGGATCGCGTGTGTATTTTTCAGTACCTAGTACTTTCAAACGTAAGATATATACGTTTAAATAAAATTTCCTGAAAATATGTGTATAACATTCACTTTTTTACGCAAATTAATTCTGCTAAGCACTATCATATTAAATTCATATTTACGTCCCTAGTGGAAAAATCTTCTGGGGTTGGTCAGCTCCAGACTAGACCGTATAGGCGCAGATCAGACGGTCTAGTCTGGGGCTCGCCTAACCTTTAAACTTCTGCAAACTTTGTGGCCAGATGGTCTAACCAGCCGCGAATGAGCTGCTGGTCCGAGGCAGAAAGACACCGCGAATGTAGTACTGGTCCAGTACAGATTGTCAGACTCCCAGTACTGGCTTGCAACGCTCCGAAGTACTGGCTTGTTATCCGGGTACGGTACTGCAAACCAGTATACTTACAAAAGCATAAATTTCGAACTTTTTGTTTATTTTTAACACCCACTATTACTCTACTCTAAAGAGATAACCAATAATCTGTCCGCTTCGCGGGCACACTCTCTTCGCGCGCCTTCAGCGCACGACTATTGGTTTTCGTGCTTCGCGCTCGGTAATGTAATTAGTTCAAAGCATCGACAAAAGTAATTTGGTGATTTTAAATTCTCTTTCGTGAAAGCTCCTTCGGCTTTAACGAACACATTCTCATCAAGTATCTCGTGCTTCGCACTAGAGTTTATCCCTGAAAGTGTACATCATTCCCATATATGCATATTATTATAATTCATAACATACATTGGTATTAAAACAGATGTCGTTTTATTGTCTCGTTTAAAAAAATGCGCATTTAGAAAAAAATTTGTTATTAAACATTTTATTGAAACTTTTTTCGTTTTTCCATAAACTGAATTTGCTCATTTCCAATGTTATTTTTCTGATTTAATCTTTACGTATACGGTCATCTGAGTAGCCTTACTGTTTTTTTAACTTCTAAATTATGTCCCTAACTTCAGTGACCCAGGCTGTGTCAATTTATTTTTTTACCGCATCGTGTTCTACGTTGCAGTTGTGGGGCCATAGTTTGTTAATGTTTTATGCTGAGAAGCAAAATTTTGAATTTGTTCATCTAATGTGTTTACAACAATTTAA
>NC_046665.1:45422362-45424121 GCF_010883055.1 Belonocnema kinseyi
CTATCTAAGGATGGTACTATAGAACGCCACCTCAAGGTAGGCCTAGTGGCGCCATCTCTTGGTCAGGCCGGAAACTTATCAATCCACCCTCGTATATACCAACTTCCGTTTACTTTCTGGGCATGAGTATATTCCCAATATATTCACCGTAGGCCGTAGTATCATCCCCCAATCAAACCTAAAAATAATCATTTTCACTTTAACTTAGAAAAAACACGAATATCTCGTAAACTATAACCGCCCATAAGGGCCTTTTTCATAGCGGACGCTGACAAATTACACCACACTCTCTCTTTCAGTCAAGTGTCGGGGGTAGCCTTCAAATAACCTTAGACTGATTTCAGGGAGATCGAAACGTAAACATTGAGGGCCGCCTAACTCGTTTCCAATTGGAATATATATACATATATATGTATGAACTCGCAACCGCTCTCGCCCTGGTCCCCTGAGAAACTGAGGGACCCAGCAGTTCTAAGAAGGCCGAGAACGAGGTGACTGAAAGTGAGAGTTCGGTGTACTCAAAAATATAAAGATTGGTTAAAGATTGGTGCATACGACCCACTGCACGAATTGATTTTGTATTCAAATTTTAAATCTTTGAGAACAAGTGAAACTACTATGTTTTAGTGGCCTTTATTCTACAAGTTCAATCGTATATTTTTGTGTTATTTGAAGAGATATTGACTCTCATTTAAAATATAAATACTTTTCTGTATCATTTTCCAAAATAAATAATATTACTAAAAAAATTAATGATTTATAAACTTCGTTCTAGAAGAATTAATATATTTTGATATATTAAAACATATATCACACAAAAACGTCAATCATGAAAAGTACACCAATTCGGTGTTGTTTTGACTTGTAACAAAAATGAGACACCGTAGAATGAGAATGCAGCTATGTTCATATTATAGTTTTACACTTAAGTATTATCATTTTCAGAAAAAAGTATCTAATTTCGAGACTATAACAAATGAACTGCAACAAGAATGAGCCAACTGTTTTACTGTGATGTTGTACTCATCGGTTCAAATATAAAATTAAAATCCTTTATTAGAAGCTAGTCCATCAGGAAGTGGAAAATCGTAAAAGGCCAGATCTAATTAAACTCATCTAATGTTAGAAAAAGGTACTAGGTCACGTGATATTGGACGAAGAAGAGATAAGGTTATCGCCAATGTAGACATTGATTTAAAAGCAGTCCTGAGGTGATATACTAGTCCTGTTGGTAAAAGTTTTCGATACGAAACGAATGAATATGTTTCGGTCTTTGTTATACCTTTTGTGTAATTTCCTGCACATTAGAAGCTTCTTTTTTAAATTTGGTATAAAAGGCATATTGTGATAGTTGAATTTAGAGCATCATAGAGGCAATCGAATAATAGAGAGGTCTATACTCTATACCACTGGCAACATCGTTATCGCTTGGTGAAGTTCGAAGCACACTTTATTGAAGAGGACAACTAACTCTTCGCACAGAAAGACGTTGATAAGGGGATTTTCAAAAGTATGAGTATCGATGTTATTATCCTGAGCCAATATTTGATGATGGCCGTCTGCAGTCCATCGATCAATACACAATGTCATCAGATTTTATTTTTATTCCCATGGATATATGCATCTTTCGCAATAAATGCCAGGTAATAAAATGGTTCACAATATTTGATCAAAGTAATATACCATGCTTTCATACAGATTTCAGATTTTTTACTTCACCAGAAAATTACGCATCAGAATGATCCATGCTAGAAAACGA
>NC_046665.1:45424221-45439308 GCF_010883055.1 Belonocnema kinseyi
AATTTTTCATATTAGCACCCGCTCCCAGCGAAATTCTGCGGTTGTCCTTATGACAAATTTTTAATTATATATGTATGTATTATATATGTATTATTATCTATGGTTAATCCAAATAAATATTTTACTTGATCCAAGAGAATATTTTAGTTAATTAAAATAAGTATTTTCCTGGTTTAAAAAAAGGCTTTGGTTAATTTAACCAAAACTCATAGTTCTTCTAACCATGAAGGACCCAATAAAATTTACATTGTAAATAGCTTACCATGGAATTGTGTCATATTGTGTGAATTATTTAGTAAGTTACTCGATTAATACTTATCACAACATAAGAAAATTCCACGGTTCCATTTGCAATATAATTTGTGCAGGATGCTTTATTTATTTCATTCAAAATATCGTTCAGATGTCTTATCGAATGATTAATCGCGGAATCTCAGTTCCGATGGATTCTATTTCTGTATTACTTATTTTAATAAGGATCACCGAGATACAAATTAATTACAACTTTAGGTTTCTTTTTGTGACGCTACAAACTCTCGCGTTTGGACTGTCATCTTCAATTGGAGTGCGCGATCGTACCAAGTGTGCATGCGTCCGTCGCGTTTTGATTGTATCAACTAAATATTTTGCTTGATTCTAATGAACTGATCTCTTAAATTATTTAGTAGATCCAACAAAAAAAGTTTTGGAATCTGTAAAATATTTTTGAAAATAAATAACACGATTAAAATAAAGTCTTCAACTGATTGAAAGAAACGATTGTAGTCAGTTAAACACAAATTTTGTTCATTTTTTTGGGCGCATTTCTCGAGATCGATTGCCTGTAAACATTTTTCATGGATTTTTAATATAGGAAAATAAACAACCTTCTCGAACCTTAAATTCAAAATTCTCTAAATCGTTTTTTCTAAATTTGTATTAGTTAGTTTTTTCACTAATTCCAATTAGTGGCTGAATTTAAACTATAAATCATTTTATTTTTACTGATGAATCGAGCAAAGTTTTTCATGAATCAATCAAACTGAATGATTTGTCAGTAAAGATAACTGATTTATAGATCAAATTCAGTCACGAATTCAAATTAATCAATTTTGTCACTTATTCAAATTTATAAATTACCTTGTTGGGCTTAGAAAGTTGTTAACCTGGAATATTCATTTTTTTTTTTTGGTTGAATGTTAATTTCTTAAAGTGAAATTTGAACTATTCCATTTGAAGAATTATAATTTTAGTTGAAATCGTATCTCATTCGTTGGAAATAAAACTACTTGTGGTTAAAAGTTCATTCTTTTTGGTTCTATGGTCTACTAGTATATTTTTGGTTGAGAATTTATCTTTTAATTTGTATTGATCATTTTATTGTTTGTTTCTAAATTGAACTATTTTGTTAAAAATTAACTTATCTGATCCAAATTCAACTTTTTTTTGGGCAATTCGCCTTTCTGGGTTGATACGATCCTTTTATTCAAAATAATATATGTAGTCCTTTCTTTTAATGCTGGAATATCTATGCATGAAAAATGTAAAAAAATGAAGCTACTCTAATCCACTTACTAATGAAACTAATTAACTTTTTATAGGGCAAAGGTAGTAATCAGAGCGTATGAAAGAACCATCTGAAGGAATAACGGTCCATAATATGTCAAAATAACGCACCTGTGATAGTTTATGTTTATTCCTATCGTGAAATTTAATAATTCATGGAGTTAATGAGGTTTTAAATTCCCAAGAGAAATATGTGTACAAATTTTTCTTTATATGATGTAAATACAACAATAATGAAAAAATTGTGAACACAGATATTTGAAATGTTACTGAATGTAGGTAAAGTGTTCCTGTGCCCCATGGGGCTTAGCCACTCCTCGTAATCTGAATATTAAATAACACATTTTACGGAGATGAGTATAAAAACGCTTCATGTAAATGACTTTATAGCTAATTAAATAACTGTCTTTTCTTTGTGTTACTCGCAAAAAATCATTTTCTTACATATTATAAATTATACATGTTTTTTATTCAATAAATGAGAAATGAAGATAGAATTGATAGAGTAAGGAGAATTATTTACAAAAAAAACTAAAGACAAGGTAAAAGTGGGGACAAAACTTAGGAGGAATCACGGATGGAAATCTTAATTACTAAAACTTTTAATTAGGGACAATTTTGATTCGGAAAAATTTGAAATTAGGGCAAATGGTTACTCGTTTCAATAAATTTCGATGAAATCAACATTAGGAAAAGTGGAATTTGATGGAAATTGATAGGTCTGAAATTTTTTACCTCTGTTCTTTATACAACATATATTTCAAGAATCTTTGCTAGGAAATGTAATATCAATTTGTTCTCTTTATTATATTTAATGCTTTCATTCTGGGTTAAATAAAAATTTGTGAATCAACTTTTTGTTAAAAGTAACATTCAATTATCAGCTTTTAAATGGCATATAGGAAGTTAGAAAATAACCTTACTTGCATGATATAACCATTTTGTAAACTATCTAGATCATTGAGATTAATTCTCTCTAAATAAATGCTAAGCTGAATCATCCAGATTATTGTTATTGTTTTCAGTATGTAGGAGGATATGAACATTGTATATCAAGAGAATTAATGACAAAATGTCAAGTGCAAAATACAGAATGAAATTTCCATTTATTTAAATGCAGATCTGTCAGATCCTTGAAATCAATGTATTTGACATTCAAATCCCCGAAAAAAATTGCATCCAATAAAATGCAGAATCTGGGCCAAAATTGAGAATAATATAAACGAGATAGCAAGAAAGATTCGAAGTAAAGGAAAATCTTTTCTAATTAAATTTATTATTTTTATATTGAGCCATTGACAGATTATTTACTTCCTCATTCATCGAAACGTTTTATGCATGAGCTGATTATTTTGCAAACTACAGAGAAATGCATCCACGTTGATTGCATGAATCTTTCAGGACCCTCAAGTGATTCATTTGCACAATTGGATTTGCATCGTCTGACGGGTTTTCATATTTTGAAAACTTTCTTGAAACAATTTCTTATTTTATTTTCTACCCACCATGTTTAAATAATCCATATATTATTGGATTCAGCTCTATGATGAAGGAAAATTGCAATTGTACTCTAAGAATTGGACCATTAGTGTATACTTATAATTTGTTAGAGATCAATTGTGAATTAATTTTTTTACATTTTTGAAAAAACTTCCGGCACCTTTTTATACAACTCTTTCTTTACCAATCCCAAATAATTTAAAATTTAGAAAAAGCATTTTCCAATTTAAAGGGCAAACAGGTTTAAATCAATAATAGACCTTTTCCAACTCTAAAGTTACTAATTGAAATTGAAAGCTGAAACGTGCAATTTTCCAATCCAGAAACACGCTAAAATATTGAGAAAATCTTGAACTCTATCCAATTATACTAACGCAACGTCGCGCTCCGGGCTCGATTTCTGTAAATACCCCATATTTTTGTATAGGTCTTTTAAAATTAAAAGAGAAACCACCGGCGAATGAAATCTATAGTTTGAGAATTCTCTTTTGTTAAAGCTCCTTCGGCTTTAACGAACACATTTTATCACGTGTCTCGTGTTTGTATTGTGCCTTGTGCTATTTTTCCAAAAATTTAATTTGTTTATTTGTAATGTCAATTTTCACGATCGAAACAAAAACTAACCATCCCATAAAGAAATGAATAGCCGTAAAATTAATTTTTTTATTTTTATCAGCATTTTTCCCGATTAAAACGAAAAATATGTTGCTTATCAATAAATGAGCTTCACAAAATTTGTTCATATTTTTGATGCGAAAAATTGTGCTTTTTAACATTTTTTTCATATCTCGTATAATTTTGGTTGAAAATTGAATTTTTAATTTCTCAAATAACATTTTCAAAAAATAAAACCAGAACCATGGGTCAAAAATGGCTGGTTAACAAACTTGATATTTCTTTGCGTGCCTTAAAAACGTGTGCTAAAGCTCAGTTCAATAAGATCAGTCCTTTGAAAGTTATCATGCTTACAATCTACAGGCAGGCTACAGACAGGCAAATTCGTAAAAATAGTTTTTTTCTCACTCAGGGCGTCTTGAAACGTAGAGATTTAATGAAAACCTACTAAGTCAAATTTTACATGAAACCCATACCTTCTTATTAGTTTTTTTAATTTCTGCCAATTATTAAGAATAATTATGACATCAAATGAAACATTTTTCAGGAGTAGACAGATAAAATATATAACCGGTGACTGGTCTATCGACACTATCAGGTTATTTTACTCATTGACAAAACATAACTAAAATAAAGAATCTTTTTATTTTTGAGACATCTTCACACGTATGACATAAATATTTATTTCTCGAAAATTTATAAAAATTCTGTTTCTATAAATTCAACAGCGATGATGTCAAACTTCGAACAACGCGATAAATAACTTTTTCCAGCTATCTTAGTAGTACAGCAATTCAAATTGCTTACGCAAAGAAATAGTTTTGATAAAACATTAGTTTCGCACATCTTCAGAATATAAATTATCCAAATTTTTATTTTGAACACTATCATCGCACACATACTATTTGGAATATGAAAGAATATTATATACATTGATATATATAGAATATGCAGCTTGTTAGTATGTGTTGAAATGTATTAGCGAGTAAAGTAAGTAATTCATAAAAATTTTTGAAAGAGGCAAAGGAACAAAGAAAATTTTCGATTTATGTTTATGATCCTAGAATGGCTTTCTTGAATTACAAAGCATTATGTCTGAGCACATAGTCGGAATCGATTTTCGTGGCGCTTCATCCACACGCAACCTTCTACCTTTTCGTGCGAATTTTTTTGGTCAATTTAATAATCTACTAAGTGAAAGTGTAGGTATTTTGATACGAAATTACTGCGTGACCACGAGACATTAAAAAAATGCTTATTTTATTTAAAGAAACCACCGTTACTGAATCCTTTTATTTTAAAACGAATTTCCTATGCTAGTGAAATAAACTACTCTAATTTTCTTCAAAATGTTTGAGTTATGTTCCAACAGTAAAATTCTCCTTTACGTGGGTTATTATTTAAATAAAATAAGTACTGTCTTAACAAAAGCAGAATTTTGTATTCTGCGGTCTAAAATAAGTTTTATTTAAAGGCTCATGTTAGGTATTAAAATAACTCTCAGAAAGTACAGTCTTGAGTGTTACTAAATGGAGGCAATTCATTCTTAGAATGAGGCCATGTTGGAATTCCGGAGTTATTTTTTTTACGTTGAAAATAACAACGTGATGTTATCCTATTCAAAAACAGGACACCTCAAGCCTAAAATAATACCTTGAAAAAATGATATAAAAAACTCTAGTTTTTGCTCTGTGCCAAATATCAGTGAAGCATTTCGCTGAAAGTAATACCTCATACATATGCCAGAGTTATGTAATCCATTAACCAAAGTTATTGCACATACTTGGGGGAGCACTAAATATATTTGTTTCATTATGCCAAAAATTCTGTGGTTATCTTATCGTTAAAAGGATGAATGTATAGCAGGGTGCTATTTAAAAAAAGAGGATAACGCCTTTTTTAGACCACCCTATAATGTGAAAATATCGACATCTCTAAATGATAAGATTCAAACTCGGAGAAACCAAATGAAAAGTCGCTACAGAGGTGAGGAGGCTGATGTTTCCAAGACAATTTATGTGGGATTTTAAATCTTCGAGAGTTTGCCACGCGAGTTAACACCTTTTCATTTGGTCTCCACAAGTTAGCACATTTTCATTTGGCCTCTCCGAAATGGCGCCTTCTCATTTGGACAAGTCGGTATAAAATTTTTTTCAACAGATTTTTTTATGTAGACTAAGGTATGTCGTTATTATCATATAGGTACGTGTAGGTGTGCGTTTGGAATAGATTGTGTGATGGTTGTTGACCATGTCAGTTTAATGCCACGTCCGCGACATTACGCGAAATATACACTGTCCAAACACACCATACCCAGTTACCACGAAGTGAAGAGATAGGGTTTGTACTGGTTCGGCTGTCAACACGACATCACTTTGTAATGTAATCTTCTCTTTTGCACCCATTTAATCTACCACCCCCTCAGTAAAACAGATAATTGCAATGTAGCGTGCATTACGATGATATAATAATTACTCAAAAACATAGATAGTGCAATATTGCAGATGTAATCTCTGTGCACTGTTCACTAGGGTGGCTCAAAAATGCTTTTTTTAGAGGGCAAAGATCCCCCACCCCATTTTATTCCAAAGACATAAAAAGAAATTACCAAATTTTTATTTTTTAATTTTAACAGGGGCCGGTTTTGACTTGAAGTTTCCCACGTAAAATGCATGGGGAAAATCGCTTTTTTGAGTTTTTGGAATAGTTTTTTTAAGGCTTGAAAAAATGTGACGAAAAAGTATAGGGGCTTTTAGAGAATCATCCAATAAAGAATCTCTTGTATCAGAAAAATGGGTTTGATACCCCTAACACACCCCCACGGGTACCTGAAAACTGGCCTTAAAACAAAAAATGTCAATTCTTCATAAAATCGACCTTTTGAGCACTGTATTCTGGTATTTTTTTACTCAAAATTATTAATATTGGTCTATGGAATATTTATAATCATTGTTTAATTAATTCTTAATTATTTAAATAAATGGAATTTGTTTAAATAATTTTTTTCGATTGTTTTTTTCCTTAAAATTATTACTATTAATCTAGTGGAATATTTAATAACATTTGTTCATTCATTTTTTATTGTTTAAAAAAGTGGAATTTGTTTTAATAATTTTTTTTAAATTCGTTTTTTCCCCTATAAATTATTACTATTGGTCTAGTGGAATATTTATTACTATTATTTCATTAATATTCAATTATTCTACAAATGGAATTTGTTTTAATGTTTTCGTTTCGAATTTAAAATAAATAAAAATTATTTATATGGGTCTAGTGTAATATTTATCAATATTGGTTCATTAAATTTTAATTATGTATACAAATTCCAATTGTTTGAAAAATTGTTTTCTTGTAATAATAATTTTTATCGAAAATCTTTTTTTTAATTAATCTAACAATGTTAGGTGTGTCAAACCTCTATGCCTGATACATAAAATTCTCGTTCGATAATTCTCTACAAGCCCCCATACTTTACCGTCACATTTTTTCAAACACAAAAAAATATTCTAAAAACTAAAAAAAGTGATTCTTCCCCATGCATTTTACATGGGAATCTTCAAGTCAAACCCGGCACCTGTTAAAATCGAAAAAAATTAGGGAGTTCTTTTTTCGGATTTGGAATAAAATGAGGGGAGGTCGTTGCCCTCTAGCATGCAAAAAAATATTTCCATGTATTTTTGGACCACCCTACTATTCACCCTTCATAATTCAATAATTAATTTTATATTCAATCTGACAAAATCGAAACTTCAAGTCAACATTTTTGATTAGTGGGAAATTGGGAAAAATTAAATAAGTTTGAATACGAGTTTTAAGAACTTGCAAAAGTTTAAAAACTAATTCTGCTAATCAATCCACATATTTTAATTTCAAATAGGCCCTTATAATTTGTTCAGTCGGGGCCTGGCCAGTCTACGGTTGGAGAGCTCGGCTTTAAGTCGGGAGCTGGCCGGGGAGGCCAACTTTAAGTCGGGCTGTGGCCGGGGTTTCTGGTCGGAATCCGACCAGCATCGTCACGCTGCGCTGTCCAGCGTCCGGCCATGGAGCATCGCCGGGAGCTGGCAGGAGAGCCCGACCGTGGCCCGGACGAGATCAATTGGTGCTATACTAGATTTAAATGATTCGGGTATAAATTGTATAAAGAGCATCAATCATTGAATTTGGGGATCAATTTAATTATTTTTTACTGTAGAATTGGAGCATATTAATATATGAAATTCCACACGCCCAGCACACAGACAACATTAACTATTTTCACATAGTCGTTGAGAGACAAAAAAGATTTAAAAAATAAATATTAAATGATTGCGAGTATTTTTACCTTAAATATTAATAGCCCTGATTAGAGTAAATACATATATTACATTTTTAAACATTATATTACAAATAAAATTTCTAACGCTACAGGGTATCGAACGAACCTACATATCAATACCTAAATCTAACACCTAGCAGTCGGGAGTGCTAACCATTGCGCTAAACCGGCAAGTTGAAACTCGTTGAAAAAGCCATCCTCATGAGCTCCAGTTCAGAAAAGTTAAAGTAACAAATTTTAAGTTATATTTTTCTAATTATTTATTATTATGCGGCGTTATTTAAATATAAAATGCACGATCTTTTAACAGGAATATCAATAAAATACTTTTTAAATAAATAATTTAAATCGATTACAATTTTTCGTCGCGTGCTATTTTGTTTTTTCCGTTTTAGACTATTCTACAACTTTTTACAATGACAGGAAATGTATTTTTTTATGAACATTTAAAATTTTTAACGTAGGATCTCAGAAATTTAATCGTGAATGTTGAAAATTTCTTTATAATAAAATTTTCTTAACTTTCGTGTAAGGTTTGGTTTTTAGGTGTTTTATACTATTTTACAACGTTTAAGATTGATATAAAATATACATCGAATTTTTGTCACAAAATGCATTGTGTGTAAGTCTGAACTCATGAAACCTTGAAATTTTGTGTGTGAAAAAGATATTCACCCAATATATTTTCACGCGTGGAACATCCATGCGGGTATACGCATCCATCTTTTAATAAGATCAGATAAAGTAATTAAGTTATAAACAAAGTTTAACAATTTTATTACTACCAATCAGCGCCCGGCCAGCTACCGTCTGGGAATTCGATCATAAGATTTGTCGGATCAGAGCCCAGACAGCCCCCGACTGGTTTTACCTAGCGAGTATCCGATCAGCGCACGGCTAGGCTTTTAAAAAACAAACATAGCCCGGTCAGTCCTTGATTAAAAACCTTGATGTACCAGGGCTAAGCCGGGCTAATTCCACACGGGTGATCCATATTTAGATTTCGAATATTATTAATTAAGCTATATAATATCTTGTTGTCTTAACGATTTATTTAGGCGTTTCATTAATAAACTAATGATATAAATTTTACTGCACATCCCCCTGCTCACTGGCTTACTGATACATTTTTTTTCACGCCATCAAAATCAAGGACATAATTAGTTTCAGTGGAATGGAAACTTCTAATGTGTCCCCTAAGGGTTTACATTTTTCTTACACCTTCTTCTCTATTCCTTTACACACCCTCCACACACTTACTAGGTGGTGAAAGGGGGACCTACAGTTTACGGTGGGTTCTGAACCACCAATAGCAACAGTCTTGTTTAGGCTAGTGTTCACCGCATGGGCCACCGAGATTCTTCCAGAGTGCGAGGCGGGAATCGAACCCGCAAGCCGAAGGAGTGGGTCCAAAGCCTATGCTTTAGCCCACACGACCATTGTCCCACTTAATTAGTTTCAGTGTTGGACAATATTTGTTGTGAACTACTGAAACTTACGAACCCTAAATTTGCTATCAAAAGAAATATTTATGTAGAATGATCCATATCTTTTTCATTAACTGCATAAACATTTCTTCCAACGGGCGTCATGAACATATTATTCAAACAAAGGACAAACTGAAATAAATGTATATATAATTGAAACAAATATTCTAAAAAGTTAAGTTTATTATTATTATTATTATTATTATTATTATTATTATTATTATTATTATTATTATTATTATACCAATAAGTCACTTCCCTTGCGTCATATGCGTGACTTACTCAACGACTTTCACAACACTGCTCCGACCCAGGCTGCTGATCAATCTCTCTAACGATCACTCTAAGTGAAGAGCCTCACAAAGTCATCATTTAAATCTACCCACTCGGGCCCATTAGTATTCACGGGCTTGTTTCAGTCATTTTTCATTTAAGCTGTTGTGTTTCCATGAATTTTTATATCTCTTCGAATTAGGTCCTCATTGACACATTCTAACCACCCTTCCAGAGTTCTGCCTCTGGGTACGCTGCCATTTACTTTACCTTTGGTACACTTGTTTCGCTAATCGTTTATCTTTCATTTGCAATTTAAAAAATACTTGTTCCAACAAAATGCAAAGTTATTTATTTTAAAAAGGCATTTGCTTTATTCTTCCAGTAAAATAGATGAATATTTACTTTTTAAATTCTCAATAAACAAGGTATAGTGGAATTTTATTAGCTGAAAATTTAAATACTTGTTGAAAATTTATATTTTTGTTTGTTGAAAATTTGTAAGAAAAAATGAATTTCCAGAGCCATAGAGATTTATAACCCTATATAATAAATTTAGCATTTTTCTCCCACCGTAAAACTCGACATTTTCAAAAACATTTCTAGCCTTTGAAAATGTATATCGGACATGAATAACCTTCGATTTTCAGTCAAACGTATAACAGCCGTCACTCAACGTATATGAAATGGCAATGGTTACGACAATTAGTTTCTCTTAGAAAGTAACTTGTCCCTCACTAATCAGTGTTCATAAATATTGTAAATCTATAATAGAGATGTCTAATAGAAATGGTTCAGAAACGTGGTCAATGAAAGTAGGTGTGGTCAATATTATAGGCGTGGTCTATGAATTCCCATTAAGTGGGCGTGTTCATGGGTATGACTAACCGCTAAAGGGTTTCAATAATAAAATGGGTTTTTTTTAAATAAGGCGTGCGTAAGAGTACGCATACTTAAGAAAAATGGGCGTGGATGGATTTAATTCTTCAAAACGCTGCGGCATGGAGTTTTTCATAGTGCAAAGAGTATCCATTATATACCGATTTTAATCATGTATTACACTCACAAAAATATTTCCATATTTTCTTAAACCTTTGAATTTGAGGATTAGAGAATATGCACGAAAAATTTGACGTAAAAATATAAAGAGGAACTCGAGGAGGAACTTTAACGAGATGCGAAATGCTGCAATAAAATGTCAAGATACGGTTTTCACATACGCGACCGTTCTCTTGTACAATCACCTTTGAAACTGCGAATGAATTCCAAATGAGTTTCAGCTTTCCTGTCAGTATGAAAACGAATGCCGTTTCCTTGAAAATAAATAACATGACTTCCGTAACTCGATATACCCCCGACCCAGTAGAAACTCTAGAAAGAACTGAAAATGATAAAAAAGTTTAAGAGTAAGTTTTATTATAAATTTGTTTGGTAACCGATTTATGTGAGTTATAAATTTTAAAGAATTTTTATCTCGAAGTAAAATTAATTACAATATGTGTGAAACAAGTTTCATTCAAAGTGCAAATTAAGGTAGAAAAAGGCGAAAAGGTAGAACCAGGTCTTGAAAATGGAATGTTTACTCATGACTTGACGAAGCATTCGCGCAAATGTACTGTCAGTAAAACCTAGTGTGTGTTCTTTGGACAAACTTACAAGAAGCAAGCAGAATGGGAACTTTATTACATGTCTAGA
Organism: Belonocnema kinseyi; assembly: GCF_010883055.1. NCBI lineage: Eukaryota > Metazoa > Arthropoda > Insecta > Hymenoptera > Cynipidae > Belonocnema > Belonocnema kinseyi. The sequence goes on from NC_046665.1 coordinate 45,435,652, forward strand.
TTTTTATATTAAGTAATGTTCATATGAATTCCATAATATTGTAGTTCTATCTAATTGAATCGACAAAAAGTAGTCTAAAAATATATATTAAAAGTGTAGTAAATATTCTGATCGTAAATAATCTTGATCTGAAGAAAATATCTCATAAAACTTATGTTTGCAAAATCTCTGAAGTAATGTTTTAGCTTTTATGAGAGCTTAAATTATGTTGCTACTATGCAAAGTTGATGATAAAACTAATAATCTTTAGTGCTAGCAACGACTTGAGATCACGTAACAAACATGATGGTAAACCACAAGCTTCATTTTCTGTAAAGTAAAGCAAGATTCACGTGCGGATTTAACGACTTGATAGCAGTCCTAAAACTAAAGTGTCTGCGCCCTGGAGAAATTCGATATAAAAGATTCAGAGGTCTTATGACTATAAAAAGTTTGAGACAGCAGTAATTTCCAAGTCGCAAATATTTTTATGTAAATAAATAGTTACAAATGTTATTTATGTATAAACTAAATCTTTTTATGAATAAAAGAGAGAAATAACGATCAGTTCTATTGGCAAAGTTTAATGTCCGCTGCACCAAAAAACTTTAATATCCGTTTTAAAGCAAGTGCAAGAAAAATGTCTGAATCGAGTTTAGAATTTACTTTATTCAACCGTGTCTAAAAGAGTGTATTATCTAAAATAAAATAAAATAAAAGCAAGACAGATATTTTAGACTATTTATGAAAATTGATATTTTAATTTCAGGAATAGTATTTTTGAAGTTAAATGATTTTTGTTAAAGATAGGGAGTGTCTACACATACTGAAAAAGCCGGCTATTCGTTCAAAAAATTTCGGTACGAATAGTCCATTTTTCCAGCTTCCCTATTTGTACCGAAAATATCTTGCTATTTGTACAAAAATTTCGGTACACGTAGCCACGGCTTTTAAAGTAACCGGTTTCTGGTAAAAAACGCGAACATGCCCTATTATTGTTCGACCATAGCAAATATTCCTTGAATGATAATTTTTTATTGAAAATAGCATTTTTGCTCTAAAAGCACTAACATACTATAACAAGAAACTGTCTACGATTGGAAATTTTCTTCTAAATATGTTTTTTGTTTAAAAATTTCCGGGGAAAAAACGCGAGCGGAATCTAAATTGTTAAAAAATTTCTCATCTTTTTCGAAACCTAAAAAAGCCACAAAAACCAAAAATTTCAATTTAATGATTCTTATTGAAAATCTGCAGAATACTGATAACTGGAAATTCTTACGAATTTTTGTAATTAAAAATATTAGTTTTCATCTAAAAATACCAGTATAACAAGAAATTTTTTCAAATTTTAAATCTTTGTCGAAATTTGATTCTTTTCGTTCAAAGTAACCGATTTCTAGTGAAAAACGTCTACATAAAGTTAAATTATTATAACATTTTAAAACCTTGTTTGACTAATAATAATTTTTTTATTTAAAAAACTCGATTTTCGGTAAGATTCTTTATTAAACCCGAAATTCCAGAAACACGTACATTGTAAAAATTTATTTTAAAATTTCTCATTTTTCTCGAGGTAAATGTGATTTTTAGAAATTGTTGTGGTTTTTTCCATGAAGACCAAATTTGCACCAATTTTGATTATGATTTTCGTAATCAGCACATCCAAATTCATGCGAATACGAATTTTCAAACAATTCGAAAGTAAGGACTGTTCGGAACTTTCTCCATTTAAACTCACTTCCTACCATAGATACATTAGACTTGACTATACTTCAACAGTAAAACGGCAAGTCCTGTAACACGAAAAAGTGCCTTTAAATTTAGATCAATTTAGATCAATAAATATAGCGAGTTAGAGAAGGTAGCCGAAAGTCTTAAGAAGATGTAACAAACTTCATAAACATATATCTAAACAAAAGTTTTAAACGATTTCTTGAAAAAAAGCTTTTCATTATTTGAAGTTGTTTTATCCAGTATCTTAAATTAAAAATTGAGAATTTAAATCTATATCCAAATAATTCGTTGAATAAAAAGAATCATAGAAAATCTTATGCGAATTCAGAAACGCTACAGTAATTTAACTGCAATTCCCCCAGTACAGCTCCAGTACTCGTTCGCCAAGTCTTGGTTAGACGTTGACATGGCCAATTTGCCCAGTACTGCGCCAGGACTGGTCCGGCAAAATTTGGCTGGACGTTGGCAAAACCACTGGCTCAGTACTTCGCCATATGTAAGTTACGGCTCAATACAGGCATTACCCATTGGGTGCGCCAATTTTCACTATGATTTTCATAATCAGCATGTCAAAATACACGAATGTACGGAGTTTCAAAGACATCGCAGGTAAGGGCTATTTGGAACTACATCCCTATTTTTGTTATTCTTATTCTTATACTATTAAACCAATTCGCTTTCGCCCAATTGCAGTCTCGTTATATTACCTAGGATTAATCCAGTTTTTATTGTTTGCAAATACAAAAATGTTATGAGTCGAGATGTCAGAAAGAAAAGAAAAATGGAAACAATCAATATTAAGCCATCAATCTTTGAGACCTGGACGAAACTTCTTGGACGCTTGAACTAAATGCTTGTGGTCATAAAAATAGTTAAGTTTTACTATCTGGGGATTTGAAGTGGATATCTATGACTCTTTACCGATCTTGAGCATACATAGGGCGATATCTAAGGTTTTCTGTCTATATTCTATGGGGACTGTTATAGGGCTGCGCGTATCGTATTCAGGGCTCTGTTTTCGTGAATTGTAACTCGATGTCCAAATAGGGTTTCCAGGAACAAAGATCCTAACGACAGGTAGTGACTTGACATATTCTCGCTTTTTTGTTCCTTCGAATTTATCTTAGCTCGAGAAAATCTCTAATTTCATGTCCCTTCCAAGAAGTAAAACTTCCTTTCACCCTTCTTAGGGAAATTCTTTTATTAAAATCTTCTTTTCGTCAATGCCATAAAAACAATCTGATCAAATCGTACATCTGAAGTAAATTATATTATTAGTTATTAATAATTATTAATTAAAAATATTATATTTATATTCAATAAGCAACAGCAAAAAATATAAATATGCCGTTCAAAAACTTATTTATGTTATTTTGAACACGTTATCCACCCCTCCCCTGCTATGTCACAGATCATCACTCAGAGCTGGAACCCTCCAAGGTGACGTCACACATTCGAATATCTTCGACATTTTCACAGCCCAAACTGCTAGTTATTAAAAGAGGGGAATTAGGGTGATTTTTTCAGGAAAATAGGGGAATCAATTTTTTCAATTACATTAAGGTATTAGGTACCATATTGAATTGAATATAAATCGCTTAAGATTTCAAATCAAAATATATTGAATTTTCAACAAAATACTTGAATGTTTAACCAAAAAAGATTAATTTTCTACCAAAGAGATACATTTTCCATGGAACAGTTAAGTTTTTGAATTAAATGTCGACATTTTTCGACACAGTTTACTTTTGAACTAAAAAAAGATGAATTTTTAACTAAGAAGGCTGATTTTTGAACCAAAAAGTTGATTATAATCAACTTTTTGGTTCAAAAATCAGCCACAGGCCGACAAAATTTGACAAAGTTCCGGAACCAGAGACCAGACCTAGTATACCCGAAGGTTTTTGCTGCGCTGAATCCGAATCCGACCTCAGAAAAATT
>NC_046665.1:45439408-45460725 GCF_010883055.1 Belonocnema kinseyi
CCTTGCCCTCTGAAATCCATTTTTCAGATTCAAGATAGCTTTTTTTTCATCGATATATCATTGATTGAAGTTAAGTATTTTCGCAGTTTCGTAACAACGTTTGTAACAAAGCAATTTAATTTCGAAGCAAAAAAGATGACATGAACAAAATAGTAGAGTTTTCAACAACAAAAAAAAGTAATATTCCAACAAAACAGTACTACTTTCAACCAATACATTTGAATCTTTAACCTATAAGGATGAATTTTCAACCAAATGATCGAATGTTGAAACAAGAAGTATTAACATTCAACCAAAAACAGTTGCACTTTTAAGCTAAAAACAAGGGCATTTTTTAGAAGACCGCTGAACTTCAATTCAAGAGGACGAATGGTGCATACAAAAAGACAAGCGTTGTAGTTGTAGTTGACATTTTAAACAAAAAAAGATTTGAATTTTAAATAAAAAATAGTCAAAAAAAAGTCGATTTTACAAGAAAATATCGAATTGTTGAATTTTCAACAAAAAACTATCAATTTTCAAACAATAATGAAATCGTCCAATTTTCTATTGAAACATTAATTTTCTACAACAAAAAAAACGAAATTTCAACATAACAGTTTAATCTTCAGCCAATAAAGTGAATTTTCACCAAAGTAAGCTAACTTCTAATACAGCAGTTGAATATTTAACCAGAAAATATGAATTCTTCATAAAACATTTAATAGTCGAAGTTTCCAAATTCAGGTTAAATATTCAACCAAATAGTACACTTTTTAGCCAAATGAGATGTATTTTTCAGCATGAATATAATAATAAACTTTTCAATTAACATTTCCATAAAACAGAGAAAAAAGAAAGATAAGTTCTTTTAAAAAGCACGGTAAAGAGGAGAATAGGGAAAAGAAAGTGAAGTCTGTATCAAGATTCTGGACTTGTAAAAGAAAACAACTAAGTTTCATGATTTGAAGCTTTTAAAAACATTCTTATACACATTTATATTTTCCAAGTGCGATGTCAAATTTTACGTTTGAATGGTCCGTAGGTGATAAGGAAGGTATTTTACCATGCAACACCTTTAGAAGAGATAAAAATAGAATAATGAGAATCCTACGATTTTATCCTTTCGCACCGATTGGTGATTGACAAATTTAAGACAAATTTTTATCTATATTTTGATTGAATTTTTTGTTGAAGGGATTTTTTATGATTTGCTAATATTAGAGAGAGCAAATACAACTAACAAGGAATAAGACATATTGCTGCAGGGTGAATATAAATAGGAAAAAATCCATCGGAACGCCGACACTTTCTCTTTCTAATTTATATCCTAGTCCCTCTCACGGCCACTACTGCGATTTTATAAGTTAGCATCATCCTTTCTTTTATCTTCTTAATCCATTCTAACATTAAATTTCCTTTCGTCTATTTTTCACAACTAAAAAAATTTTGCCCTGGCAATTTGTCTTAGTAACATTTAAGAGGTAAATAATTTTGTCAATTTAGTGTTATTGCAATCACTAGCAATCAAAATTCCAATTGTATTAATCAAAACAGTTCTGCATGTTTATCCACTTGCTTACAAATATGATTCTCCTGAATTCAAAATTCGAAATAATACAAAATTAATTACAAAGTGTGAGAAGATAATTTTTCAAAGGGCTTCATAATTTGGCGCGGTTAAAAAAAATCAAAATTGTCCCTAATTTGAGGCAGAGTGGCCTTGAAAATTAAATAAATTAAAATTCAAAGCCTAAAAATTGATAAAATCTAAAAATGAGAATAATGAAAACTTTTCTTGACTTTCGAACGTAAAGCCATCCAAAAATGAATAATTTTTATTTAGAAGCTTTTAATGATAACAAAATTATGAGATTGTTGTCATCTTCGACGTTTAAATTTAAATCTGTCGGATTTTGAACCTTTTAATCTTACATTATTCGTTTAGTATCGTTTTTAATTCAGAATTATGCAGTTCCAGAAACTTTCAATTTGAAACTATCTACGCATTAACTACCAGGATTTTTCCAGAATCCAATCTTACAAATCGGAAACTGTCTTCTATTTATTTGTTTGTATTTATATTTATATTTGCTCTTTTAATGAGCGTTTTGCATCCTCATCATAATTAATTAGAATATATACTTTCTTTCGAATAAAAATAGTAAACATACAAGTAGATCAATTTGTCTCGAAACAAAGAGATTTTTCTATTCGTTTGCTTCAAATATGAATTATGTTGATGAAAAAGTTTTAAAGCAAAAAACAGATTTTTTAAACATTACAGTGAACGATCATAACTTTACTACTCTTCAATCAAATCTATTATTATGAAAGGTCAACTAATTTGTTTTTGATCAAGGAGTCTTTTCCATTTGTGCATTACCCTTTAATTATGTTAATGATAACTTCTTTACCTTTCAATCAAATGTATTGATATTAAAGGATTTGTCTTAACTCAAGGAATCTTTTATATTATTGTATCAATTTTTAATTATGTGAATGAAAAATTTTTTCTAACAGAAAAAAAAATTTTAATATATTATAAATGAACGAAGTTCCTTACTCTCCTCACTATTTAATAAAATGTAATTATGTAATGTAATATATATATAATTAAAAATAATATAGGTAAATCGATTTGTCTTAAGCCAATGCATCTTTTATATCCTTGCATCAACTCTGAATTATGGTAATGACAAAAATTTTACTATAAAAAACACATTCTTTAAATGTCATAAACTCCTAAACAAATATAATAAATATTTTTAGAAACTCTCAGCTCAATTTTGAGACATTAGTGCTGAAATTAAGTAGTTCAAATTTGATAGATTCACTCATGATCTCTAGCAACCCGTGCAGAAATCGTCCGGTATCTCATCGGTTCCAGGCTTGGGCCAGGCCGGGGGCCCCAGACCTGGCTCTAGCTTGTATTTCTCAATGGCTCGACCTCGAGCCCGGCTAGATAGGTAGTAGCACAGTTCCTAAAATTTATGGTAGTCGCAAAATTCCTAAAATAATAAAAAACACTCGTAGAGTCAGGAGACATCAAGCAAGAACTATTATTCCATACTTACGTGTAGATTTCGAAAGTAAATTAATTGGAACTTATTTGTAAACATTACGGTAGCGTAATTTTAACCTCTAAATAACGATCTTGTAAGTATATTACATTTCTGCAGGTGCAAACGATTATTTATGTATTTAAAAACGATTGTAGAATAATAAAATTTTTGATTATACAAAAATTAAAGGATGTATAATGTATGTATTTGATTAAACCTACGAAATGATTGTATGTGTAAATAGTGATGCAGACGACGAGGAAGAATCATAACCTAGAGAGGTACTATATGAATACGCAATTCAAATGCCTTTTTAAGAAGGATAATATTATAAATTCTAACCTTCCAAGGGTAAATGAAGATCCCCTTGTCAATGAGGTTGAGGATATCGCAGATTCTGCTGGTAGTGGTTCCATAAATAGTCCCATACAAAAACACAGTGTTATAATAAAATGGCCAGGAATCGATATTGAACTAGGGTTACGAGCCTGGGCCAAGCTCGGCGATCGAACCTGGTAATCGAACCAGGCCCTAGCCAGATTTAGCGTTTCATTCTAGCTTGGCCCAGTCTTGATCACCAGGCCAGGGCCTAGTTTTTCCAGGCTTGGGCCCGGTTAGGCCCACAACGAAATTTCTACACGGAAGCAATTAAAGTTATCGGATTAATAAGAAAGTCAGACATCCACATACTCATGCATCCCAACAATATTGCTTTAAGCATGTGTCTACTAAGAAAAGTTTAATAAAATTATTTTTAGAATATTTGACATTATTATTGTTTTACAAGAAATCTTCCTCTATCTATGATGAAGTAAAATCGGCATTTACACATTCTTATCGTTCAAATGCTGGAGTTCCTGAACGACACAAGCGCCATTTTTGCGAAAATGTGACTATCAACTCGAAAAATAAATCTATTGCATATTGTGAAAAACGAGGTTTTTTTATGTCATTTTGAAAATTTGTTGCAATTTCTCATATTGTTTTCTTTTTTTTCTATTTTATGCAAAATTTTCGAATTTTTTGCAACGCAACAGCTGCAAATTAATTTTGCTTTTACATTTTTTAGTTAAAATTCTAATTCTAATTACTGTCTTAAGTTGAAGAAATATACACCTTATACGATGAAAAATTGTTTTCTTCTTTGTCGAACTAAATGAATTTAATTAAATTAAACTTTTAACTTCTTAATCCGGCACTGATGTATCTCAGGAGCATGTTTTTTGTTTATTTCTAAATTGAAAGTTTGACTTTGGGGAACGTATTTTGTATGTCCTAAAAAATAGTCAAAATGGTGTTTTTATCCTTCGAGTAGACCACCCTTCATTTCAAATAGGAGGTATTATATTTGTACATATAAATTTCGACCTATATAGCCTTCTATTATTACTTATGGTTTTAGCCATAAATGATACCATGTTATTAATGGGATAAATGTTATAGATGCGCTAAAAAATAAATAATTTAAATTTATAAAAATGAACAAGACAAACTACAATTAAAAGTCCAAGAGCAGCGTCAGACAGAAAGCTAGAAGATAAAGGCTGAATAACACCTTTTATTTAGTTTCAAACAATCGAGAATCGGTTTTACCTTTTATCTATCCTAAAAAAATAAAGATAGATATCAAATTAAAATATATGCTTTAATTTAAACTACTATAAAATATCAATAATATTCATATATTGAAATAGCTACATCGGCTTTCATGCAATTTTGATTTAATTTTCATTTCCATCGGTCTTCAGTAATCCATAACTTTTATTCAAATATAAGATATTATGCCAGCGGGAATTAGAAGCATAAAAAATGAATAATATTAGACACTGAATAGTATTACGGAATTTTTCGTTATATTAGCCCTGAAGGAGTTGGGAAAAGGATTGGTCTTACGGAAAATTCCGAAACGGTTGACAGTTAGATAAGTTTGTTTAATAAGAGTGTTTTGTTTTTAATGTTTATAGCTAGAAATCATACAATTTTGAACATTTTTATAATAGATCTATATCTTGAAGATGTGAAATAGAGGATACTTTAATTTTTATTACAGCTAATTTGAAACAATGTAGTTTTGAATTATTTTTTGAAATATTTCAATTTTTAAGATCTGCGGAGTTTTAGTTGTAAAACATAAAACTGGCATAATTTTTATTTTCAATAGTCTAAAGTCGAAATTCCTGAATTAGGAAGATATGAAATACAAAGTTCTGCATCATTAAAGAGTTACAAATAAAAATGGTTAAATTCTAAAAATATAGAATTGCAATTTATTCAAATTATTTATTTAATTTTTCATATTAGCAATTGCAATTTCTTTAACAAAGAACAGTAAATTTAAGAGCGTTGATTTATTTTGAAGAAATTCTTATAGATTTTTGCATATGTAACATATATATGTTTCCATACATAAAAATGCAACTTTGCAGAAATTCTTTCCGTACTGCAATTTATTTTAAATTATCCCAAATTCACATAAAAGTGATTGTAATGTCGATCTACCATTATGCTTTATTTGACATAGCAATTAAAACTGAAGAATTTCTATTTAATCGAAATAGATTTACATTTAAACGAAATTTTATAAGACGTTTACAAACTGTATTTTTATATTATTGTTAATTAAAAAAAGAAGAAATACTGAATAATAAAAAGGGCAAGAATTCCAGCTCCACCACTTTTAAGTACTGAATTAACAATTCCCTTACTTCCAGCTTCCCATTAACATTCCCTGCACTCTTTGTAAGATTGACACTATCTTAAGACTGTTTACGATCCTCTTCTTTTCCCGAAGGCACTTAGAATCGATGCTGAATTACGAGCCCTGCCTGTCAAGTACAGAGATTTGGGTGAGCTCTATCGGAACTAAATATAGTATTGCTATTTTGGTATCTAGCGTCACGTAAACTTTTGAATAGTATCGAAGGGTGGACTACAGACAGAGGGTGGTACAAATAGTAAAATAAAAAATAAAAGTAAATAAAAAAAGCAGAAACTGGGAAAAGAAAACAGTGGGGTTCGCTCTTTTTGTTATTCACTGCTGACATATGTATGCAGGTGTGACAACCTCTGATGTATGTATTCACTCTCCGAGCTTTCTTCATGTCATCCGGCGTTCATTACGGGAATTTAAGAAAAATTTATATCGTATAATATTCAAAGCCAGTCAGTGACTACGTTCTCGTTTTGTATTTGCTCAAGTGCAATTCATGTGGCCAGCGAAAATATTATGCATCGCGATCAAACGATCGACAAATCGATTATAATTTATCTTCAGTCATATTTATTTAAACCATATTCTAAGATCTCGTTCATTAAAAACTTTCTTAATAAACTACTATTTTCACTATTTCTACTTTCAAAATATTTTATTAAACTAATATATTATACTATTTTAAGGTTTTATAATTACGTCTTATAGTTAAACATTTTTTAATTATTTCTTTTTAATTTTCCCCAAGTTCTGTCTTCTAAATTACATTATTCAGTGGACGTAATGCAGATTGAACGAATTCGCGGAAATGAAACGAATTTCTCGTTATGATGAAATGTTGCACGCGCGAAAATAATAGGCGAAAATGACATTTCTGCACCCGCTTCTCCTTTCAGAAGGGGAAATCCGATCAAAATAAAGACAAGCCAGGGCATATTATCAGCCTCAAGTAGAACTGACCGAATCCCTATTATACGAAAACTATAAAAAAAAATAAAAAGATTCGAAAATCCGATTTTTCTGCGTATGTTGTCGAAAATGTTAATATACTTATTTGTGTTTGTAGTGCAATGTTGCGCAATTAAAAAAATTATAGTTAAAATCAATTACTTTCCATGGCCATTATGTGCTAAAATGTAGCTTAAATTTGAAAATCGTTGTGACTGCGCTTCGGCAGCAGGTGGCGCCACGACTGCGGTAGTCTGCAATCTGATAAATCTTTTCTACTACACATACTAGATTTTTCGTTTCTTTCAGCGAGGTATAGCATATACTTACAGTTAGTACAGAATAAGCTCTCTAATATGGGGGTTCCTAATAATCAAAGAGGAGCTAATTCTCTGTTATCGTGGTTACAGAGACCAAAACCTCCGCCTTCTAAACAATCAGTTGATAATAGTAATAGTCAAAATGCTCGTAAGTACGCAGAGGTCTTGTATGTTTAATTTAAAATTCTAGGTTATGACTAAATAATTCATAAAATCGATAGTTGAATATTAAAAAATGTCATATAAATATTTTCACTCCGAGAAAATGTATTTTTTCTACATTTATTACAAAATACGCAACCAGTTACGAGAGATTCATTTGTTCCTAGCCCACTCACTGCACCAAGACCTCGACGTAAAATAGCATACAATTCAAATGTCACAAAAAAAAGAAGCCCGAATGCTGTTAATCTGGAAATAGCCTTAACACTCAGCAATTATTTACAAGATCGTTTTGAAGTGAACAAGGAGGTGGGAGAATTATTGAAGAAATTTCTTCAATTTGATCCATCTGTAGATTTAAAGAAAATTCATAAAACAATTGCAGCAGATTTAGATTTAGTAGCATAAGACATTGAATTTTCAGAACTAGTCAGCATTAATATGGGGAGTAGTTTAAAAAATAAATCTCTGATCCAAAAAATTGAAATGCTTAGATGAATAAAAACATTAGATGAATATCCAACAGGTACAAGAATACTAGCCAGGATTGCAGCTTGCAAGCCACATAGTTTCGACGTTGAGCGACTTATAAGCTGCAGTAATGCCGTGAAAACCGCAGATAGAAGTTCAATGCATGTTGACACGGAAAACTTGTACCTGTACATTTATTTTAATATACCAACTTTAGATACGTGGGATCCTAGAGCAGCAGTAGATCTGTGGCTCGAAAAGAAAGAACGGAGGCAGAAGGATCATTCAAAAGCTAAAGAGCAGCCATGGTATCACGTTATTTTTAAACAATCTGAAAAGAACAATGATGAAGACTACGATGAATATATTAACGAGCCTCCTTTGAAGAAAAGATGTTTTTAAAAATAAACCGCTGACTCTTTCTATCTCAAGTCTACTAACTTTAAAAAAACATTGTTATTTATATAATTTATAATAATTTTGTAATTAGTTAATAATAGATTGTATTAAGTATTTTCAATTCTTAAATTTTATGAAAAATAATTTTAAAAAAAGAAAAGAATATTAGAGTTGTCTTGATATATATGAGTATATCAATACAGATAAATAATTTAAGATGTGATTGGGTTAATTTTTGAAAAATTCCTTGCTTCCTTGTCCTTGATTTTTAAGTTCTCTTTGTCTTTCTGTGCACCAATTTTTCTCTCTTTCCTACCTCTATCAACTTTTAAAATGTATTTTTGCACTGACCATTATCTTGTTTTAGAACTGACCATTTTTTTTTAGAACTGATCGTTAGAATATGCCCTGAGACAAACATAGATATAATGTAAAAATTCCATTTGTGCAAACAAAAAATATTTGATAAAATAAAACTTCGAACAAGATTGGCAAACAGGGGCGAACACGCTGGAGCTTACCGAAAGGTATGCAACCGGTGTTGCACGCCAATGCTATTAATATGGTAGTATATTTGGGGTTGCATACTTTTTGGTAACCCCAGCGTGTCCACCTTGTATATATGTATATCCCATGCATGGCTTAGTCGGCCGTTCGAGGGGGGTTTGAACCCCCTTAATACCTCCCCTGATTCCGCCACTGTTGGCAAAGATAGAGTTTCGATTAATTTCAGCATTTTTCACTCCAGCATGCTGAAAATACATAAAACCAATAAAACATAGAATAGACGCTGCATAGAAAAGAATAATAGTGCATCAAACTTTTGTGAAATATTGCTAAAAAGACATAAAGACGTATTTTATAAGTTAGTATGATATATGATTTAATATTTTCCTCGCTGCAGCATAACTTCCAACATCGATTTCTGAAATATATTTTGAAACGTGTTAACTTTATTTTAATATCGTTTCGAATTTTATATTATGTTTAAAAATGGCATTATTATGGATACTAGATCTAATTCGAGGAATGTAGAACAACCAGACTTCTAAAAAGGGAGAAAAGTAGGACATGGGCCTCGAAAACAAGAGCGAAAAGTGGGGCTGCAATTTGACTCCTTTTTTCGTCCAACCTTGTATGTCAACGTAATTTTTTCAAATATACAATAAAAAGCTTTTTCATTTTGTTATTTACAAGATGATGAGAGAAAAATCAAGGAAAGCATAAATAGGTTGAATGGGAAAATAATATTAAGAAGAAAACGTGGAAAATATAAACTAGAATAACAATCTTTAGAAAAGCTTAAAAAAATGAAAATTAGTGATTTTATTTCAAAAGTAAAGCATCTAAATGGAGACTTTACATAATAGATTCCTACTACTTTCTATGGAAAACTAAGTTTTTTATTGAAAAGGCTGCTATTATATTTTTGGTTTAGAATTCATCTACTTCGGAAATTCACATGATCAAAAAAATAATTTTTTTCTTGTCACCTTGAAATTTTGTTCTTTCCTACACGGAAAAAACAGTATTGCCGGCCGAACTATACAAAAGTTTATTTCAGCAAAGTACGCGTATATAGTGTCTCGACCCATGCGTTTTTTGGTGAAACAACTATACTGATTTGTCGCGAACTGATACAGTGCTTCGCATACACGTGTGACTCTATCCTTAAAATGGAAGGGAAGTGAAATTTGCTCGAGGCGTTTTTTTGTGTTGCGAAAAGTTTCTTCTTATCGTATCTTTTTTGTCAAATCTCCACGTTTTTAGACCTTCTGAACCAGAAAAACAGCGTTTCGCGAATTTGTGCGTGTGTGTGAGCGCGTATAATTTTTAGTATGTAGCACCATGACTTCCGACAGAATTTTCGTATCACGTATTGTCACGTCGACATACTTATATCCTTCGTGGAGCAATATGACGTTTAGAAATACTTGTATAGCTGTTACGCCTATACTAGTACAGTTGTGAGGACCATCCGGTAATGTTGGTACAAGAACTATACTTTCCAGTTCTGCGGACAAAAATATTGTTCTCTCAGCTATATCATTTTTTACGTGTAGTTTTGTCGCATAGGAGCTGGCCAGGAACAATAATTACATTTTCGATGTGGAAGGTCATGTCTGACCCAGGCCTGGCACTGATGAAATATCCAAGAAAAAAAAGTTCTCAGTTCGACCATGAAATTTTCTTTGACATATTTCGATCAAGTTTACTCTTCAAATAACAGAAAAATACCTAGCGCCATTTTCAATAAGTGGAAAATAAATTTTTAGAAAAATGTTCAAATAAATTTTTTCGGACAAAAGATTTACTCTTTTCACTCCACTGGGAATCGAACCACAGCACTTTCGATTGCCGTTCGTTTGATTTCCCATTAGGTTATTAGAGAGCTCGAAACAATAATTTTTTTTCAGAAATGCACGCTTTGCCAATCCAGGTGTAATATTAATGATGCGAGTAATTTGAAGTAATCTGTATTATCATCATAGGCACCCTGAGATAGCGTGTACTTCGGAAAAAAATTATTCTTTCGATCTCTCTAATAGCTTAATGTAAAAGCACCTGACCGGCAATCGGAAGTTCTGGGGTTTGATTCTCAGTGGAACGAAGTGAGTAGACCTATTTTCTGAAAAAATTAAATTTTTCCAATATTATTTAATTAACGAAATCTACTGACTTATATTTATACATTTTAATAGCATACGTCATGGTTTAGCACAAAATACACGTATTTAAAATGTTGAAGGTCACAACATTTTCAAAGCGAGATTTTAAGGAGATAGATTTTTTGTGAATTTATAGGACACATTAATATTACTCGAGGCTTCAAAATGCTAAAACCAGGCTTAATTTTTTTTATTCACAAAAAATGCTACAAAAAGAGTACATGTCCGGGGGAAATCACCGAAGACATTATCAATGGAAAAAAAGTGAGAGTGCAGTAATTTGACAGTAAAACGATGTCGGCTCAACACCTGCCTATAATAATAATAATAATTGTCCTTCACGAAGGAGGTGAACCTGGAAATTTTGTTCGTGTCTCAAATGGTCACACCATAGGTCAACTAAATTAACAGGAGTGTCAATTTTTATCTTGCAAATATACCTTAAATAATAGAAAAATAGTTAAGGTACGTCATAATGGTTTATTTAAATGTAGTCATTTCAATATTTGTCGTAATTTTCATTCAATTTTAACTTATAAAAGCCATTGAATTGATCAATCTAACGATTTCCTAAATAATATTCAATAAAAATGTAACGAATAGAATTTAAAAAAAAAACCTTTCAAGGAATAGAATGAGCTGTTGTAAAATTAAATAGGGCAATCAAATGCAAGGATCTTAAAGAAAACTTAAAATCATTCATGACGGGAATAGCAAAAGAAAACGGAAGTCCTTAAAGCTCATTCGTGTGCATGGCATTTAGAATCATTTTTAAGTTAAAGCGAAAAATTATAAGCAGATTTCAAATTAATTTAAAGTATTATAAGTGGTTGTAAAATACTATAAAGGGAATGGTGGCCCC
This sequence comes from Belonocnema kinseyi, assembly GCF_010883055.1. NCBI lineage: Eukaryota > Metazoa > Arthropoda > Insecta > Hymenoptera > Cynipidae > Belonocnema > Belonocnema kinseyi. Next base: position 45,450,994 of record NC_046665.1, read on the forward strand.
GCCAAACCCATAAAAGTGAGAGATTAAAATACATTTAAGCTATTTATTTATTATTTACGCTTACATTGTTTCTTCTAAAAAATGTTGCAATGATCAATAGGCATATATTTGTCAATTTGATTAATAAAGTTAAGGATTCAGTAATTATGAACTTGATGGCATGCCTAAAACATCCGTAATTTATCGTTTTTCATCCTAATTTATAAAAGCTCGTCCCTGGTCATTGAAGTTTTAAGATAGAAGCGATCAATCAAAATTAAAAGCGTTTGAAATCATAAAATATAAACTTAATTTTAAATGTATTTCTAAATAAAATATTTAAAATTATGTAATTTATAATTGAATCTTCATGGACTTGAAAACTTTTTTATTAAAATATTAGAAACTGTATGTTTTCAAAGTTGGATTTGTTTAAATGTAAAATTTCGAATTATCTATATGTGAATACATCCATATAACTATATTTCACGAAAAATATTTCATATCAAATCCCTAATATTTTCGAGTTTTGAGTAGCGTGTATTAGTTTGATGAGAACAATGAATTTCCAATCATAGGATAATAATATTCTTAAATTTTCCTTCACGTGTTCTGTGAGTATTGCGTCATAAATTGGCATCTTTCACATAGATTTTGGTATTCCTTCTTATTCTTAAATTAAGAAAATCTCGATGAAATTTAATCAAATAACGGAAGATATATCGGGGCACGTAATTAAAAAGGGTACTAAATCCCTCGCTAAATCCCTATACTCTCACAAAAAAACAGAAGATAAACTTTACATCGATTTCCGACGAAAGATTCTCTGCAACAAAAATTAACTTCACAGGATAAACTTTACACAAATGAAGCCTCGGCTGAAATAACGTTGTATCAACACATATTTTGTATCCATGAAGTTCTTTGCATAAAAGTTTTTTAGTTTACCTGTCTCTCTATTCCGCGAAAGCGCGGCGATCGATAATTCGAAAATTGGAAGATCTAACCTAATTATTTTCATTTTTATTAATTGAAACTTTTCGAATTCAACTTTGAAATTTTTTGTCGACACTCTTAAACGAATGTAATTTTCTATTCTTATCCTTCAAAAATTCTAAGTTAGATTTAGATATGTACACTTGCGAGATTAATTGAGATAAATGCGAAATAAATGGAAGTAAATAACGTCGACTCTTTTGACATTTCATTCCGAATTCAATTTTTAAATTGTCGATCGCAGCGCTTCCGCGGAATTGAGAAAGAGTTAAAAGAAAAACTCATATACATAGAAGTCCATGGAAACAAAATATGTGTTGATATAACGTTATTTCAGCCGAGGCTTCAAATATCGGTTAAACTTTCTTTTGTTTTTCCATGACAAACACATGTTTTTTGAAAGACGCGAAGTTGGCTAAACAAAACTTTATCGCTCTAAAAAATTCCCTGCAACAAATTTTATTCTTAGTTTTTTCTGTGCTGAATGACATTGTATAATTTATAAGTTAATGAAATTGCAATATTTAATACAAAATACATACTATATAATAGCCCACCCCAGAATGCACTGATATATATTTTATCGTTTTCCAAAATTTGAACAAGTAGCGAGATATCTTCTTTAATTTGACAATAAGCGGCCTCTACAAAAACACATGGGAAAGACGAAAAAGTATGACGTCATAGATTACCATTTGCACCTTAAAGCTCTTCATGCGAGTAATCCTTTCGCATAATAATTCCTAAAGCTTCTGAGTAGGCATAGAGAATGGCAGGTTTACTACCCTAATAAAGTGGGTTTAGCAAGGGTTGATAACGAAGACAAATCTAATACCGCCTCTCCAAGATGTCACATTAGCAGCTTCTCACTTCTGTTTTGTAGAAACAAAAATAGCTTCAGGGGCAATTATTAGAGCATTAAATTTTCATGAAGGGTAGTATTAAGAGTTCAGGGTCGTTAAGAACAAATAGGATGTACTTATAAAAGCTAATCCTCGAACATGCATCTATTTTTACTTTTTATGTACAGTTAAATAGTTAATCCTAGTTCGTGACATTTTAAAAGAAGTATTTTTACATTCTCATCAGAGAAGGTAATATATTTCTGTTACCCCCCCCCCCCGTTTTTGTTAAATGTCTCCGCTTTGATATACTCTGAACCCGGAAAAGAGGTCTTTACGAATGCGTCTGTTTGTATGCATGAATGCATATGCGTACATATGTATGTATATATGTATGTATGTATTTATGTCTGCCTACGAGCACGATACCTTTTCAAAGAATTAATCTATTAGATTGGCCTTTGGTACACACTTTTACCGTCTGAAACTGAAGGTCAAGTTCGTTATCCAGCTAGTTTTAAAAGTTATATGTGCGGCTATTTACAGTACTCAGAAATTTAAACAATTTATTTTACGACCTTTTCAAGAAAAAAAATCAGATTTATAGCATTTTCAACATTCGAAAAAATAAAAGAAACTGAAAAATTTAAGCCAAACAAAGCATGATATGAAAATAACTCAAAAAAAAAGTTGCTTTTTGAACGCCGTATAAGATTATCATAAGAACTTTTTAAATTTTCTTGAAAAATCGAAAATTCGAATTTGAATCGTACAAAAAAAATTATAAATCAAAATTTTCTTTTGGCGATGAAACAATGCAAGATGCAAAAATTAATTTAAAAAATTGAGCACCTAAAAAATATCTAAAAATTTGATATAAATTACTTTTTGGCAGACAAGTGTTTTTTATTTTATTTGTAAAAAAAAACATTAAAAATAAGAAAATTAAATTTTTTGTCAACCGATACAAGTTAAGAAAAAAATAAATAGACGAAAATTGTGCATTTAAAGAAGGTAAACCCAATTTTTATTAAGCTCATTTTGATAGAGCGCAAAGTTTTTGTTTTTTTTTGTGTAAAAAATAAAATAAAAAAATTTTTGTTTGGGAAAACGACAGAAGCTACGAAAAAAATTAATGGAGAATTATTGTGCACCTAAGGAAGATTGTGGAAAACTACACAAGGTACGGAAAAAAATTAATAGACAAATGTTGTAGTGCAAAAAAGAGCCACAAGTTTGTTATTAATCATTTATTGACAGGACGCGTCGTATTAGTATTATTCTTAAAAAAATAACTAAGGAAGATTGTGGAAAATGACACGAGGTATGGAAAATAATTAATAGACAAAAGCTGTAGTCCAAAAAGGAGCCCCAAGTTTGTTACTAATCATTTATTGACAGGACGCGTCGTTTTTGTATTATTCTTAAAAAACAACGTTAAAAATAAGAAATAAAAACTTTCGGACAAATAACACAAGCTACGCAGAAAGATGAATTGATAAAAATTTAGCACCCAAAAAAGATCTACTTTTTTTATCAATCTCTTCTTGATAGGAAGCGTAGTTTTTGTTTTATTCGCTAAAAAACAACATAAAACTTTTGTTTAAATTGTGCAAAAACGACACAAGATAAGGAAAAAAATCAATAGACCAAATTTTTTCACCCCAAAAAAGATCCATACATTTTTTATTAATTATTTTTTGGTAGAATGCGGATTTTTTGTTCAAATTGTAAAAAAAACATTGTTTACTATATTGTCATTTACATTTATCCAATATTATTCAATTAACGAAATCTATTAGCTTGAATTTGTACAATTTTATTACATATAGCATGTTATCCCATAAAATACACGCATTTGAATTTATATAGATTGCTAGATTGATCCAGAATTCCCGTGTTATTTATTTAATATCTTTAGCGGTCACCCCAAGCGAAGAGCCTCACAAATTCATCATGTAAACTGTAAAGCTCCCCACTCGAGCCCATTAGTATAACAGTTCTTTTGTTTCAGGCATCTTCACTCCACTGACACTCTTTTTATAAACTATTTGTCGCCATAGATTTCTGTCCTGGCATACCTTTCTAACATCCTTAACGTATCCATGCATTTCTCAAACAAGCTCTTGTGTTTCGTCAGTTCCTTCATTCTCTTAACATGCCGAAACCATCTTAGAAAATTTCTGCTTCTTATCATTTTCTTGTCAGGTCTAGGTTGAATTGTAATAATATAAATTTATTGGAATGATACATGTTTTAGGGTAGATGAAAATAAAAATTAATACAAAATAAAGTACAATTATTAAAGTAATCTTAAAAAATAATCAAAATTGTACTTTATTTTACATTATCCGAATAAGCAGTCCCAGTCCCAGGTACAGACATTTTTTTCAGGCAGCACATTTTTAAGGTTCTATTTTTTAACATATAACGTCTATTTGAGCGTGGGAATATCTATATTTCAATCATATATGCTTGTATAAATAATAAACATTTTAATGTTAAAAATTAATGTTGTATTTCATTATTTCGGATTATTTATCCCATATTATTAAAGATTAAAGTAGACAACTTCGTATGTTTTAATTAAATCTTCTTTTCAACGTTCAATTTCATTTTATTTTGGAACAATTGTTCAGTTTTCACAGAAATGTTATATTGGAACGAAAAATAAGTTTAGTGAGAAAAGTTCGCATAATTTATCAAGATTGTAGACACGAAATAAGTAAATCATCGTTTAGAGACCATTCAAGACAGAATATTTTTGGTCAAGAAAAAAAGTATTTCGTCCATAAACTAAATACATGCGAGTTTTAGAACATAGAATGAACATGAAATATAGGAAAATACCTAGAAATACAATTTTTATAGAATATATCACTGTACCGCTACATCAAATAAAATTACGTCCAGCATATAGGGAAGTTTATTTTCTTTGAAAAAATTAACTATCACTTATTAAGTTTATATATTTATATGTTTCTATTTCATACCGAATATCTTATTTCCAAAAAATCAGATAGGCCATCAAAGGTCAATTAAAGTTCACTGTTCCAACGAAAAATAACTTTATAAATTGCTATCATGATCTGTTATGAAATGTTACATCAGTTTTCTTTATATAAACAAGGTAAATGGTTTTTTGTATTTTATAAATCACTAGTGTTGCATAACCAGTCAAACATTTCTCGATAGTCATTTGTCAACTCTTAAAATTTGGAAGATCTTGAATTTGTAAAACTTTTTAATTCAATTGTTTTTTATTGGCTCGACTTGTCTTATCAAGAATATTGAAGATCGAGCGAACAGAACATAAAAGTAACTACGATCACCATCAATTTTAAAAATATTAAAATCATATCTTGAATTTTACAAATGATGTCGATTTTAAAAACAATACTTAGCTTTTCAAGATTTTCTAGATTTCCCTAGATTTTTAAATACTACTGTTATGTCAAGAATAAAATCTATCATGACTGGCAGAAACAAAATATCGATCTTGTGGTTTTTATTGTCAGGTCTCGCTCCAATGAATCACTGTAAATCGCTATTGATAGGTAATGAACGGTCGTCAAAAATTCCATAAAACATTTAGTCAAAACAAAAATCATGAATAATGTGAATAATTTTGTTTAAAAATTAAACAATGGCATCGCTTGATCATGGAAATTCATGAAAATTCATGATAGGTCAATCGATGCGTCTCGAAGTCTTGAACAAGTACATCATATATAGAGCACTGTCGCACCGAAAAACGCCGATGCCAAAGAAATTTATTTGAAAACATACATCATCAGAAACCTGCCTCTATGCTGACTAACTATCGAACAATGCATTATTATTAAAAATATTATACAAAAAATTATTTTCGAATAAATAATAATTTAATTAGATCATTATGTTTATGACCATTATATTTATCATCAAATTTATAAATATAATAAATAACTTTATTAAACCTGAAATTTAATATTTGGTTGACCATATCCTTCTTTCTTTATCTAAATCCTCGCCTAAATTGATTTTTCTGCTCCTCCGAACTCTAATACCATTTATGTTCGTCTGTCGTAAAGGGATGACATCATTTCGTCGAAAAAGAAAAATCCTGAATGTTAAAAAATACCGAAAATTTAATTCCTGAAATTATTGAATTGCCGAACTTTTAAAATCTGACAGTTCAAATTTCCGTTATTAGTAAGTGCTCGAAATTTCAAGTACCCAAAATATTCGTATTTCTGAAATTGCAAATTCCTGAAAAAATCACGCGTACTAGCTCTCCTACTTCAAGTTTTGCACAGATTGTTGTACACGTGACTCAAGATGTATCTTATAAATTATAAATTATTTTCAATTTCAAACTGTAATTTACTAATTTCGGAAATCTAAATCTGTAATGTACTAAATTTGAGAACTGACGGACTTCGGAATTTTAAAATTCGAGTTTTACGATTTCTCTAGTTATATACAATTTAGGGAATTCAATAATATTTGGGCAATTCAAAATTTTCTAATTTTTCTCGTTTCGTTAACTTAACCTTTTAGATTATTTTAATTTGAGTAAAAAAAAATTTTCGGCAGTTTTATTTTTTTCGGCAAGGGGCCGTTCAAAAAATACGTAACGCTTTTTCTATGGTAAGTACACGGAGAAAAATGGATCTTCAAATGTAGATGTTCCAAGGATAAGATTTTAACACCCAATACGCAGATATTCATGCCAAACATTTAACATCTTTTTGAGATGTTAGGCGTAAAAATATTTTTATGTTAAACTAAAACACATTCAGATGTTAAAACCGTTCGAGCGCATGCGCATCGCGCATTGCAATTTCACGACTATATTTTAAAGCTATATATATTCAGTATTGAAATTATGGAATATTACAATTTTGGAACATTTCCAAAAAATAAAAATTAGATGTCCTCAAATAAAATTGGATAACGACTTTTTTGGTCTAAAGAAGAGAACAATGATCGTATGTTTTAGGTTTTAATGACTTAACACATTTGACAAACGATTTATAAATTTGAAATAAAATTTGAGTTTAAGTAACTTAAAACAGATAGAATATTTTATTCAGATTACAGATCATTCGTTCTCCAATTATTCATCCCCGTTTTTATTTTGAATTAGAAATATTGAATATAACCTCAACTTGACTGAATGCATCATTTGGTCGACATTTTATACCCTTTATCTGTTTTTCGTTTGTGTACGAACATTAAAGTTTAATTTAAAATTCACAAATAAGTTATCAATTAATTCCTTAAATGACCATCAATAAGTAAACTCCTCAAATATTTACAGACGTAATTTGACATAACCATACATGTAATATCTCGGATTTTTCAGTTGAACATTTTGAATGTTAGAGGGTAACATTTCACTTTTTAAGATTTACAGATGCTAACTTTCAGCATCTAGATTGCTGTCCTATAGTTAAACATATTATAAGTTAACCCTGAACATCTAGATTTTACTTTTGAACATCCATTTTTCTCCGTGTAGATGTAAGTTTAACATTAGCGTAACACTGGAAGTGAACGTATTTTTTTAACAGCCCCTAATTAAAAAATTTGCAAATTTTCATTTTTTAGAAATGTTCTATTTCAGTATTATATTCTCAGTTTTATGCAATATTGCCCGTTTTTCTTTAAATTAATTTTGATTCGTTTGCAGATTGAAATTGAATAAACTATTCGAAAATTTCAAATATTTTTAATTTGGAAGCTTCTACACACTTTGGAATTTCAATTGTTTACTATATATGCATTGATGTATGTTTCAATGTAAAATATTTTAACTTTGAACCTTTAATTTTGAATTTAATAAACTTGAAAGTTGAATGTTAAAATAAAAATAAGAAAAAATGTGAAAGATCAATAAAGTTATATGAAAATAAAAACAAATGTCAATTTTTTCCAAAATCGATTGATGTGCCACAAAAATTAATAAAAATATAGCATTGTCTATGGTTAGGGAATTTTCCGAAACGTTTGCCTTGAACAAGCTGGAAAAGGGGTTAGAATTACTAAAAATCCCGTAACTTAAGCCCTGAAAAAGCTGGAAAAGAGGTTGAAGTTACGGAAAATTTTGTAAACATAGACAGTGCGTAAAATATATAAAAGCCATTTTTATCGCAGAATCATTATAAACCTTTAAAATCTTTCTTATCTAATACAAAATAAAAAAAAGGCATTAGAAATGTTTTCAATAGTGTACCTTGCTTTACGATGATTTTGTTCTTTCATGTTTAGAAGCAGCATCATGCTAGTTCAATATGCGTAAATTTATTGCTGACACTGAAGACATAAATTACCCCCCGGTGTTTATATAAGACAAAAATTAATGATAAAGTGAGAGGAAAATGTCTTGAATATAAAATTTACATTTAATTCGATTAAATGGTTGAGCTTTTTTTAATTTGGGGTCTATATAATTATTTTTGTCATCCCGAGGCGAAGCTAGAAAATGGAATGTACTCCCACCAAAATTTATCAACAATATTTGTTCATCATCTGGAATTTTGAGACGACGAGACACTTCGAAACCATAAATGATAAATTATTAAATTAATTTATTCTTGGCTCGAGAACTCTTGAGAGAAAATTCATCCAAATCGACTCTCTGGCTCTGGAGGTGCGATATTATTCAAATCAAGAGGGCGTCAACGATTATGTATGAAAACAAATTTCAATAAATAATAGTGTCACATAATGTATTGATTACAGTAGAAATGTATATGAATATTTATATTTAATAACTATAATTATATTCATATAATATAATGTAATTAAGTATTAAATAATATATACAAGTATACCCAGAAAAAAGTTCTTATTAAATTAAAAAAAAAATTGTTTGACTAGGTTCTTTTGATTCAACATAAAAATATTTTTATATTAAAATAAAATTCATTCAAATTGAATAAAAGACTTACGTAATATCTTTAGTTTAAAGAAATTGTTTGTTTAAATGATTTGTTTGATTTAAAACTAAATTCTTTTGATTCAAAAAAGTTATTAGGAACAATGAAAGAAATAATATCTTCAGAGTCAGTAATTTGAAATAATCAAATTATTTCTTCGAATCAAAGAAATATTTTCTTAATCCACATTACCAATGCGCGACGAGATTGCGCAGAACAAATCACTTTGATTATTTTACGTTAACGCGTCTTTCGGGACATGTATTGTCAAATTTTTGCGAAGACGCGGAAGCGAACGGCTTTTCCCAATGGGAAATTGAATACTGGCGCAATACTAAGCAAGAACTGGCAGCGTCGGCGCAATACTGGCCGCCAGTGCTGGCGCAATGCTGGCAGGACCTTGGGATGATAACTATGTTCGGTACTGGCTTTCAGTACTGCACCAGTGCTGGCGGGCAGTATTGGCGCAGTACTAGACATGAAGATTAGACAGAGTTAAGCCGACGCTCGTTTAAATTTATAACAAGAAGAGACCTGCATAAGATGTGTGAACTATAATACCGCTTAAAAGATAGATTAGCTTTATTTTGCGTATGAATTTCTATACACTTATTAAGAATCCAACAAAAATGAGGGTGGCTGATCGTTGAATAAAACTCAACTCAGATACGATTGAACATTTTAAATCGTATATCGGAAACCAAGGAAGATTCTTGACGTTTTTTCGGCTTAAATTAAAGATAATCATTTAGGCTCTATGTTATATAATTTTCAGATGTTTTGCAACAATTTGCCTAGGTCATGCTGAAAGTTTAAGTTGAGGTACAAAATTTGAGAAAACTTGAATTTTTGTTTAAACTTCTCACGTTCTGTCTTCTCGTCAAAACCTAAACAAATATCTATTACGCACAGTTCGACGTGGAATTTCAAAAGCTTCCCAACTATTTAAAAAAAGATGCCCTACCTCTTTTCTCCACCGAGTTATCGTG
>NC_046665.1:45460825-45482597 GCF_010883055.1 Belonocnema kinseyi
TTTGCTTTTTTATCTATCATTTTTGCCAGTATCGGTACAGTAATTGAACTGCAATTCCCCCATTACTGCTCCAGTACTCGTTCGTCAAGTCTTGGCTAGACGTTGGCATCGTCAATTTGCCAGTACTGCGCCAGCACTGGTCCACAAAAATTTGGCTGGACGTTGGCAAGACAACTGGATCAGTACTGCGCCAGACGTAAGTTACGGCTCAATACAGGCATTTCCCATTAGGTTGGTAACAATTAAAATCGCTAAAATGTGTGATAAAGAAGTGTACGACATCCTTGCATGGTAAAGATTTGCAGAAAGCATAGCAACTTTCTACCGTGTAAATAAATACTTTTATACAGCACGACTTAACCTCCCTTTTATGTAAATTTTTGTTAATTCTGTGCACAATTTCGTTACAATTTATCTTTTTACCTTAAATTTTCGTGAAGAATTGTAAATCAAGAAAGAGTAAAATTCATTCACACAAAAAAAAATATTAAAATAAACTATTTTCCTCAGGTAAATAAATAGACCATGCAAGTTTCTTGAAACTCGAGTTTTCGAATCCGATTATTGACAAATTATTCTCATGCGATGCAAAACGAAATTTTTTGGCTTGTAATTAAATAGAATGATTATAGTTTTAAATTGAATAGAAATATTTGCTTCATGAGAAAGCTAATTTATTTATAATTCATTATTGGATTCAAAGAAAATCTATATTAATTTTAAACTAACCTGTTCTCTTTTTTCAACCAAAACAGTTATTTCACTTAAAAAAATGTAAAGGTCAAAGCAAAAATTATATTTCTTGATTTAAATAAATTTTTCATTTGAAGCACTCAAATATTTCTTTAATTCAAAGAAATATTAGGTTTGAACGAACGAAATATTTATTTAATTTAAAGAAGTTTTCCGTTTAAATTAACGAAACATTTCTTTAAATCTAATTTAAAAATTTTTTTCAAATCAAATAAATGTTTCTTTCACCGTATATCAATACTAGAATGTCTTTGATTTAAATAAAGTTTCTTTGATTCAACAAAACTTTTTTCTGGATGTATAATATTTATGTTATATATAACTACACAAAATAATTAAATATAATCACTTTTCTTACATCTTTATCTCAAGAGTTGCAAAACAGATTTTATTCAATTTTTTACTTCTTGTAATGTCAATTTCTATGCGATGAATAACGCCTGATCGTAAAAAAATCGAGTCGTAAATGTGCCATTTTCTCTGCAACGTTCTTTCGTTCCACCTTTGCTGAAAGTCGTTACCCAGCTTTTCCGATAAGAAAATAGAACAACATTCGAGTTTTGATTCGTATCATAAACGGTTCGTTTATTCCTGAAATGGTTATCGAAAAGAATTTTAAATTAAAGAAAATCTGTAAAGGAATAGGAAAATTCTTACTCAATATTGATAATTAAATTAAAAAATTTCATTTCTTGGATTTGTGTTAATCTTGAAGTGAAAATAGAAAAACATGCTTTATATTGTATAGTTTTATTTTAAAATGTTTTTTTATGTTGTACATATGCGAATATAAAGTCAGAGATAAATTAGGAATCAAATTTTCTAAATTAGAAAAATGTTTGTTGAATATTACTTTACTATTACATAAGCGTAAGCGGAACTCACTCGGACTCTTCGCTAATCGGAGCATTATTTTGCTACATTGGATTAGTCTCAATTTCGTGCTGCATCTTTAGACTGGTTACAAATTTACACGCAAAGCACTTTACGAGCACGTTGTTCTTTACATAAGTTATTTCAAGATATTTAATAATTGTAAAGCGGGAAAATTTCGATAAAAAGTGTATAATAATAAGAAGTGATTATAGAGTATTTTCATAAAAATGCGATAAAACGTTTAGAAAAATACTATTATATTATAGGATTACAAATAAGAACCAGTGGAAATTCACATTGAACAGAAGTTACAAAAAAGTGTTTTCAGATCCGTTTTCATATAAATATTACATTGATATTTACTCAAATTTCAATCATGTATTTTCCAATGTCGATGAGGAGCTTTGGTAGGATTTATATTTCATAAATTTTAAACAAATTATAGGAAAATAACAAATAAATAAAATGGATAACTTTCCATTTAAAGAGATTTCAGGCTAGGAATACCAGAGTTGTTATCGATATGAGCGATTTTCTTGAAGTCACTTTGAGTTTTTTATGCATTTTTGGAAAATACGATATCTCGCAAAGGTTTCAACCGCATTCAGTATAGCCGATGTTAAGAACTTTTTCTTCAATCTCGCGCACAACGGTTCAAAGTGGTTCTCTTATCTCCGAATTAATATCTTTCATAAAAACACTGTTAGTCATAATTTGAAAATATATATACAACTTATTAACTTATAAACAATTTTTTAACTTACGTAGTTTTATTAGCAGAAGATATTTCATAAAAAATAAACAAATAGGGTTGAGAACAATATAATCAAAAGCATAGACTCTAGGTAATTTTCCCCGCAAAATCGAATGATGTTATTAGCTTTTCCGTAATAGACCTTATTTAAAAAAAACTTTGGTAACTAACTTTTTGACTATGTCAATTGGTCTACCCGTAGGGCTTTAAATATCCCATTTAAAGGTTAAATAGTTTAAAAATTGTTTATAACTTTATAAGTTATTTAGAGATTTTCAAATTGTGAGCATTTTTGGTTACTAATACTATTCTAATAATGAATTACAACGAGTTTAGGACTTTTTAGGAGTTTAGGTTATTTCACAAAAACCTCATATACTGAAGTACACTTTAATGTAAATTGTTTATAATAATTAAACACCATTTTTAATCAAATATTTATTATTTCTAAGCCTGACTTAATTAGTTCCAGCTAACAATGGCTTTATTTGAGTGATTATTTTGGAGGTATAAAATCACAACATTGAAAAGAACAATTTTGATTCTGCATTTGTAAGTATTGTTAAACAACGAAAAAATAAATGTATAGAAATAAGATTTCTGAATTTCTGGTTTCTAGTTAATTCTCATAAATTTATTTAAACTCGGCTAAAAACTTTGCGAGATATCGCATTTTCCAAAAAATGCTTTAACAAATTCAAAGTGAAATAACTTCCACAATTTTGAAATTTAAAAGAAATGTTTCATCAAAATATCTTACCTACCTAACAATATTATTTTTCTACGTTTTAAGAAAATCGCTCGTATCGATAACATCTCTGATATTTCTGAAATGGAAACGCTTTATATGAATTATATGGAGAATAATTCAATAAAATAATTGAATAGAAACTTTCAATTATTCTTTTTGCTGCCAAGAAATTCTTTAATGATGCATAATGTTTTTTTAAAATGAACAGTAATTATCTGATAATAAAATTTTTTCTAAAAAGAATATTATTTTTTTGTTGCAGCATTATATTTCCCGCAATCGGATTTCATGCTGAGGATACCCTACTTGGCTAAGAATGGAGTAGGTCTGAGCTCTGATATGAAATTAATTACGGTTAGAGCTCTTCGAAATGATTCCACGAGTCCTAAAGATCCAAAATACCAAATAGTTCTACCACGTGAAAAAATAGCGTCTCTTGATTCGGAAACAGGAAGTGTTGTCTTGCACACATTACCCAAAGAGGGTAAGATTATTCCTCTATTCTCAGAATATGAATACAATTCTAAGAAATTCGTATCTTTTTAAGAATTTCCGCAACTTTATTCCATATTGCAAGTGAAATAACTAAATTTTTCTAAATTTGATGCAATTTAAAATCATGAAAGATTTATGTTTGAATATTTCTGGTTCAGACAAACACAATTTTACGTATCAGGCAGAAAAAAGTTAAGAACAATTATTTTGTTTTTGACAAAATCTTTTCTAAGCAATTAAAAACAAATAGAGAGAATTTATACAATAAATATTGTTTCTTTTTAAAAATAATTTGTTTATCTTAAATAGGAACTGGAAGTGCTATTATCGTTCAAGGGAAGGAACGAAGTGGAGAGGGTGCATCTTTAGAGATTAAAGTTGAACCAGTTCTTGTTGAAAATGGCATGATAAATTGCACAGATTATTTAGAGGTAAAAAGAATATATGTATATTTATTTTGGCTGACATTTTACCAAAAATTGCATTAAGCATTTACAGCAACCTACACTGTAGTCAGCAACTGTGGAAAAGTCTGTTTTTCAGCTGCTATTAAAGTCTCTGAATTTTTACAAATATAAATTTAAATAGTTTCCCATAATAGCACGAAAGCTACTCAAACATGGTCCCTGGAAAAAATGGAAAAATATTTTAATAAGTTATCAACATAGGATCTGATGCGTATTTAGAATAAGCCAAAGAACTTCAACTGTTAATTATTTTTAGCAAGGTGTCCAGGCTCCGAAAATATTTGTTCTACACACATTGAATTTCGGTAAACGCGCACATAACCTATTTTTAAAGTTTTTAAAATTATTAAACCACACCGAAAAATGACCTATTTGCAATATATTTTCATAAACTTAATATTTGATTTCTAGTTGGGCTTATTGCTTATTAAATATATAATTTGATTAGCTTTTGTGACGTCATAAGAAAATAATTCTTATTTTAACATTATAAAATTAAGGAATTTCAGGATCAGCTAGAAAAGCAGGAGTTTTCATAATTTTCGAAAATAGTGTAATTATTTTCTTTATAAAAATTTATTTTTTTAGGACATGTGCTACTGGCATGAAACCAAGTATCGAATATACGAAAATCAACCAATCACAATGCTTGGAAGCTTCGGACCAGAAATTTACAAAGGGATATGTCCCGATTTTCATGTCACTCGATACGAATTACTAAATGGTAAGTTGGAAAATAAACAACGAAAAAGTAATATGAAAATTGTAAAAATAGTTTTACAATCTCATGCTATGAGTGTGTCTCACAATTGCAAAGTTATTTCATACTTCTTGAGTTACTTTGAAATAAATTATAATTTAGAATCTATTTTCATTTAGATTTACATTATTATTTCAAAAACAATTTATAGGAACACAATTTTTCCACGTGGAAGGAAATGTAATTTTTTCCAATGCATCTCTGGATCGAGATTCTAAACACACTGCCAGAGGCACTGGAGCTCACGTAGACGTCGAAGTACGTTGTGTAATTTGGGAAAGACAGACTGGGTTTCAACATGCTATGGAAAGGACAATTGGAATTGACATTCTGGATCAGGACGATAATCCTCCAGTTGACCAACTCAAAGGCAGTCTCGAAATTCAGTTGACAGACTTCACTCTTGTAAGAAAAAACAGATTTTAGAACAAAAATCGAATTTTCATTTTCATTTTTATATAGAAATAAATTTTTGCTGTGTTAAAAACTCGGATTGAGTAGACAAGCTTAATCAAGAGAAAATTGTGAGCATAATTAAAGCATTGTATTATAAACTGCTTTAGGGTGAAAGAAACGAAGGGAGCAAGAATTATAAGAAACTAGAGAGTGAAAAAAATGAGAAAAAAAGAAAAAAACAGTGAAAGAGAGGCTCGAGGGGCTGATCCTGATTACACTCTTGGCTTTTTATCTGTTCTCTTTTTCTCGATTTTTCCTCCTTCTTAAAACTGTCAAGCAGAAAAGTGACGAACGCGTGTAAAAATACACGAATTTTCGGGAAATAGGAAAAAAACCAAAGCCCTTCTATTCTGACACTCGTCACGCGTCTTCCTTGCCATCCAAAGAGAACTGAAAGAAAAAAATTCTGCGCTTCCTCTTATTACTTCGCACCTTTTAGATATTTGAGAATTTCTACTCGAATTAGAAACCCATTACGTAAATATTTCAGATCTTCAGTCTGAAAGGGAAAAACTGAAAATGCTGAATTCAAATTTTTTATTTGAAAATTAGTAATTGAAAATAAATGATAATGATCAAGAAAATACTGCAAGTGAACCAAAATTAAACCTGAAGGATTTTATTTATAAAACGTGCATTAATTAAATGAGGATGATTTTAAACATTTTTTAAAGCCCCCTTCCCCGACCTTTTTGCGTAAGATCATATATATTTTACTCAATATATAACAAGCATATCAATTGTTTGTAACATAAACGAGATTTTAAGGAATTTAAAGCACTTCAGAAGAGTAATGAAATTTAACGAGTTTTCTAAAGCTTTAGAAATTTCATGAGATCTCTGGAAATTTGAAAATATTTCAAGGGATTACAAAATATTAAGGATATTTCAAACAATTCCAAATAATTGTCATAGTTTTCGCAGATTTCAGATTATTTAAAATGATATAAAGAGTCTTGCTTTCTTCAAGGAATTTTACAAGATTTTAATGGACTTCAACAAGTTCATTTTGATTTCCAGATATTTTACTGCATTTTAAAGTATTTCAAGCGATACTGAAGGGTTTAGACGTATTTGGAGAAATTTCAGGAATTAGGAACTATTTCCGCGGATTTCAAGGGTATTCAACGGGATTACAAGGTTTGTAAGAAAATTCAAAAGATTCTAAGTATATCAACGGATTTTAGAGGATTCCTTAAGGATTTTAGAGGATTTCTAGAAGTTGAAATGGCTTCTAAAACGCTTTAATGAATTTTAATATATTGTAAGGGATTTCATGAGGTTTGGAAGCTTTCCATAGTTTTCAAAGACCTAAATGAATTTTAAGGGGATTAAAAGATTTCAAGGTATCTCGTCTCGAATGTCCTAAGATTTTGAAATTATTCACAGATTTTAAATGATTTCTAGAGATTGTTAAGAATTCCGTGAATTTTACAGGATTTTTTACATGCTTTAAAGAAATTTAAGGAATTTATAAAATGTTTAAAAGATTTAACGACATTCTTAAGGGTTTCAAAGATTTTTGTGGATTCTACGAGATTTTATGAAAAGTTCACAAAAGATTTCAAGAATGTATATTTATTGTATGTATGTGATATGAAATGTTACTTACTAAAAAATAAATAAGATAAATAATCATATAATGTCTATAGTCTTATAAAAATGCAAAAAATAAATACAACAACCAAAACAGGTGATAATTTTCATATGATACAAAAATAATTAGGAAGAAGAAGCTTGCGTAAGACATTTTTGGACTCTCCTG
Organism: Belonocnema kinseyi; assembly: GCF_010883055.1. NCBI lineage: Eukaryota > Metazoa > Arthropoda > Insecta > Hymenoptera > Cynipidae > Belonocnema > Belonocnema kinseyi. The sequence goes on from NC_046665.1 coordinate 45,467,903, forward strand.
GAAATAAGGGTTCATCAGCCCCCCCCCCCCCCGCAAAACAAGACTTACGTAATTAGTGAAAGATCCCATAAGAAAATAGAGATTAGGGCAATTTCAGATTCAATTTTTAAACGAATATTTTGTTAAATTATACGATTTGTTAAACAGGGTGACAGGCTAGATAAAAACGAACTGATGGTGAAAGATGCGGATGCAATAAGCAGTAATCGATACACGGTACAGATTCTGGGGGATATTTATCATGCCTTCAATATAACATATGACACGCTCCCTGTAGATATACGGACGGATGTTCCACCATCGACAGCGATTTACACAAGTAAGTGTTTTTCAAAAATTAAAAAGATATTTTTGTTATATAGTCTTATGTTTAAATTTCAACGTACACACAAAAAAAGTTAACTGAAATCTTGAAATTCAGTCAAAAAAATAAATTTTGAAATTCCCAGGGATATATTCTAGAACAACTCTCTTGCCAAAATCACCATATAAAGTCATTCTTCAAGTAAAGGATGAATCCCTTCAACCAGGATACGGAGACAATTCGGTAAGTAATCTTTGAACATTTTTTGCAATATTTATTTCAAAACCTTATTTGCTGAAATTGTCCATATTTCTAACGAATTGAAATATTGTTTGGAAAAATTTCAATGCAAAATTCACTTGAGGCTGCAAAATAAGAATTAGCCCAGTGGAGTGTAAAACTGAATGTGATAGACGCCCACAACTAGTCTGCCTATCATCCCGGCTATTCTGCCATAAATTTTTGATGAGATTCTGCCAGGAAATCAATGCCACTCCCAAGGAATTATCTGGCAGGCTTTAATTGGCCAATAATAATGAAATACGGAATAAGAGCTTTCAAACCGGATAAGACTTCCGATACAAAGTTCCGGTCGGAAAGAACGATTCTTCTTCTAAATGATTTCGAATGAATGAAAGTTTAAAGAAACTTTTCGTTACGGCTTTCATTTCAAAAGATGAATATAATATTTAAAAAGAACAAATTTATTGATTTAAAATAATTGAATTTGAAAACCGGGTAAAAATCATTCTTCTCTTGAATATTCACAATCTCTCATTTTGAAAAATAAAACTTATTGAACAGACAGAATTTTTTTAATACCAATATTCTAGTTTTATTGAATCCAGAAATCTCACATCTTTTATAAAATTCTTGCTAGTAGATTTGTTCATTTATCAAATCGATGCACATTTATTTTCCCCTTGGTTAACTATTTTCGTTGCATCTGACAGGAAGAAAGATACAGGATATTGGAGAATTCTTTGCCTCATTCGCTAAAATAACTTTTTCACAACAGGAGAGACTCAGTGATAAAATCTTCAATTTAATTTGGCTGCGAATATGATTTTCTGTCTCAAACTTTACGTCACGCTTTTTAATATAAAAAAATGATTTTCATTCGAAAATATTAATCAAAAGTAGATTCTTATCATTCGTATTTTTCAATTGACGTTAAGAAAAAAGTAAAAAAGTTATGGCATAAGTTAAAAATAAATACTCGTTTAAATATATATAAAATAATGGCCAGATTATATCGGTACATGCTACTTGCAAATTGATCACCATTTCTAAGAAAGTAACGACACGATTCTCTTTATTTCTATAAGTAGTGAAGAAAAAAGGTTTAATTTCATCCTAAGATAATATTTCAGGTAAAAAAAGTTAATTAAATAAAGAGCAATAATGGAAATGATGACCAGACTCTAAAACTTTCGAGAGGAATTATTTGGTTCATGTTTTTCTGGAAACTTGCAGTTGCCTAGTTGCTAAAAAACTTGAAATTCTTATATCAAATAAACTCAAATCTAGAATAAACCGATAACGAGAATACAATACGGAGGCAATTGTGCAAGAGCGTCTTCTAATTAAGACCCCAGTTGAGACGTGGTTATTAATTTTCCAGAGAAAAATACTCTCTTTATTGCCCCTCAAAGGAAGAAAATTTAGCGCAGAATAAATTCTCCTAAAGAAAATCATAACTTCAACTCTAACTTTTTTAGCCGAATACGCGCAGTCAAGATTTGTTCAAACTACCAAAATAACCGGATATTTCTAAAACATTCCCAAAATTACCAGAAATCTAAACTATTTATAAAATTAACATAATTTTCTGTAACTTTTGGTATCAATGTTGAGTAAAATAGTGCACGGGGAGCGTGTGTAAACTTGTTTCGGCTCGAGTGATGTTTGAAGAATAGGTGCCGTCGGCTCAGCTCTGCCCACGGCTCTCCTGCGACAACGCCTTCAGCTCGCCTACGTCTCACCGACTGCCCCTACTGAAAACATCCTCCTCACCTAAAGATACACAGTTTTACACGCCCGATACATAACCTCACATAATCTACTATTTTAGATGCAGCTAATCACAGCCACCTACGAGCACGAATGTATTACAATGAAAATCGATTATTCTACCTGTATTGCATATCTCGGTCAATTATTATTGTTTTCGAAAAGTGCCGTAGTGAGGTTTCTTTTGCAGGAGTCTTCTTGTCCATTACGTGAAAAGTGTAAATATATCGATATCCCATTTCCATTACTCTTTTAACCTGAAAAATGGAGGAAAAGGGGCATTACAGGATGTAGCGTGTTTTCTCAAAGACGCTATGTCTGAAAAAGATAGGACTGCTTAGGAGCACACCCTTGCCCCATTTAAAGTGGTCTTTCTTTTTACTGTATGAAAAGTAAAAATACAGCGATATGGAAGACCACCCTGCAGTATATAATTGTCCTACAGTAGATAATCATTATCTATAAGCATAAATTTCAAATCAATAATTGTCTACTACAGGATCATTATCTACTGTAAGATGGTCACCCTTATCCCATTTACAGTAACATTTATTTTCATTATGTGAAAAATGAAAGTAGAACAACGTAAAACTCGGACATAACGTGGCCAAACAGGAGCGTTACGACAAGCAACTTTTCCTTAACGGCCTACCTGTGTAAATGCGTCACGACATTGCGTTTGTTCAGTTGAAGTGGAAAGCACACGCGAATAAGCACACTGGCGACCTCCCGTCGAGCAGCAGTGGGGCTCCGATGCCTACTGAAGCCAATGGGAGTGTCTCGAAGTTATTGGAGCAATTTTGATGAAAAGGCGCAGTGAACATTCTTTCTTATTATTTAACAATTTTATACTACGGTTTAAAATTAATAATTTCCTAATCTGAAATTGTCAAGTCTTGAAGTACAAATAGTGAAAACTGTGTTTTTCGTTGGCAGTCTTATATTTATAAAAGGAAGTGATTTTCTGTTAAAAAACTTCTTTCCATGTCTGCTTATGAAACTGGGCAATAGGTGACAGTGCGTGCTTCGAACTTGAAGTGTTACCGTGAGGCGCTTTGCTTATGCATACATAGTTGCAAGAAAATGATGTGCGTTTGCATCCTGCTTTTCGTATAAGAAAAACAATTTTGTAAATATATTTTACCACGCATTAAAATCCACCGAAAATGGTTCAGACGCCCCTGATTCTTTACGCTCGGATTGGAGATATATCCAATACGGTTGGGTATGTCAGGTTCACCATCAGCCCCAAAACTGGCGTTATGTCCGAGTTTGACATTTATTCCGTTTCCAGTTATCATGTACTGTATTTTTTTAAAGAGGCTACATCTTAAAAAAAAGATAAAGCTAGGTAGGAATATCACGTTGCACATTTACAGTAGTGTAAAAAATAGCTTGCGGAAGAAATTTAAAACAGAATAAAAGAAAATTAGTAATATCTTAAATTAAATTATGAAATTTTCAAATTATTAAACCTAATAGAAAATTATGTAAGTGTAGTAAAATACGTACAAGTGATTATGTATTGAAAGCACAGAAATTTATTCTGCATTCGGCAGTGTTACCTGTCTTAAGAATCACATCTAAAAATTGTAGGAGGTTGAAGGTGAGGTAAGTCACAATAATATTTATAAAAAACTACTCTGAAATTTTTAAAATCTTCTATTTTTTTATTATATTCCACTAGTATACTTACAATATAGAATGATGTACAATATACTATACTAATAATGCAAAAAAATCTTTATTTCTATAGTAAGGTCACTTTTTATATTGCCTAGAGTATTTGAAATTTCTTGAATAATTTGTTTATACGCGTAAAAGATTTTTTTTTCTTCTCTTTTAAAAAAGAAATTTAATATTGTACAAATAAGTCTCGAGGAGACAAGATAAGCTTGAAAATACAAAAAGTTGATTCTAAGTTTTTCTCGTAGAAGTAAAACCGTGAGGAAATAAATTTCTATAAAAGGAGGATACAAGTCAGACTTGGGGATAACAGAAAACCTTGAAGATCGATTTACCAGACTGCTAACATATCTTTATGGCCCCTTTACTCAATTTAATATCTCAGTGTTGCAGGCTACTGACGTTTACTTACTGCACCACTAAATGAGTGTAAAAGCATCTCTGGCTTATTTTATATCATCGTTTCTCTGAAGTGAAATACTTAACTAATTGAAAATGCTCTCAATATTAGTATGATAATAGAGTATATAAATTAATTTATTAAATTTTTCAAAATTATTTTTAATCAGCACTTAGGTACCGTAAATTGGGGCTAAGCGGCACACAGTCGGGCAAAAAAATGTAAAAAATTAAAGATGTATTGGATTGGTTAGGAATAAATAAGTGAATGAAAATGATTTCGTGGCGATTGGCAGCGATTCGTCATTAAATTCGCATTAAATTTGAACAACTTAGTATAGCCAAAATAATTTTTTTAGTTGAAGTAAAGCAATTTAATATATACTTGGTCCTTTCATGAACAAATTTAATAAACGAATATCCATATTTTATATAACATTGTGAAAATTACATAGAAATAATTCCTTGCTATTAATTGATAATCCTTAATGATCCTTCAGAGAATTTCAACTAATTGTTTTCGATTGTGTCAAAAGAACCAAATTTGAACGTCCAAAAATAGACAAATAATGCATTTGCCATCTAATATAGAAAAAACATTTTTTATTCCATCATAAATAGCTGATACGAATAGTTAGTTATAAGGTTTGTTAATGAATTAAGAAATTGGTTCATGACTTTTATTTACTTAAGAAAAAAACTCGGTCTATAAATTGTTTAAGTTTAGTGTAAGCCAAGTGATAAATCGCTGCCTATCTCCACATAACTAGTTTTATTCACTAATTTTCTTATTATAATTTCACTACATTGTTCGACATTTGTGTTACTCTACTAATTAATAAAAAAACGTAATTTTTTTAATGTGCTAGAAAAATTTAATGTGGAACTTATTAGAACTTTAAAAAATGTTCTTCTGAAAAGTAATTTGTCCACGGACGTTCTTTTGCCCCACTGTGTGGTGTGACATACCTTTAATTCTGAATTCAACATTTGGTATTATTTCTTCTAGGTTATGCAATAACACCGACACACAAAAAAAAGTGATCTGTCCGACAGACTACAATAGCATACCTATATGTTTTTGGGGTGGCTGAATTCGAATCCGGTGTCCAAATAACCAATTTGGCTCGTATTTTTCTGAAAAAGGAAAAAATAGACGTAAAATCGATAAAAACAGCGATTTTTCAGGTATATTTTTGCAAAAAAAAATGTATCTTCTCGTCCGGTGGACATTACTGAATTCGAATCTGAGGCCCAAATAACCAATTTGGCTCATACTTTTTCGAAAAAGGCAAAAATAGATTCAAAGTCGACAGAAACAGCGATTTTTCTTGTATAATTTTGCAACAAAAAAATATATATTTTCATGACCGGTGGACCTAACCAGCATATCTATATGTTTTTTAGGTAGCTGAATCCGAATCCGGGGTCCAAATAACCGAGTTGGCATTATTTTTCCGAAAAACGCAAAAATAGAGGTAAAATAGAACAAAACAAATGACAGATCCCGCTCGAACTTCACGTCAAAACAAATGACTGTGAAACAAACAAATGAAAGATCGCGCTCGAACTTCGCGTTAGTAAAGAGGACAGTGGTGGCAATCTTTTTAAGCGTGCTTCTTAATGTGACTTCAGCACAGTTTTAAAAACCATTATCAGTTTCTTTTTTTTATGTTTTTAAATCACTAGTTTACTATACTATACTTACACTACTACTATAAACTCCCAAATCAAAACAAATCATGTCTTCTAAGCGCTGTTTCAGTTCCAATTTATCTACTTCCACTATAGCGCATGATTGTGTGGGTAATCCAGATGCATTTTGCTACATATGTGGTAAATTTGAGGTTTAAGAAAATCGAAGAGTAATCAGCGATGATATAAAAACAATTTATAAAAGCTATTTTGGTATGGACGCTCAAAACCAAAGTGAAAATTGGGTTCCTCACAAAATTTTCAGTGCTTGTTATAAGGCTTTCAATCGATTGAAAGACAGAGAAGGAAATAAGAAAATCCTTAGGATTCAAGAACCTACGATATGGAGGAAGCCTCTTCGGTAAGAGGAATGCTACTTTTGTATAACAAACCTGACAGGAATCAACAGAAAAAAGAAAAGTGCTTTGAATGATTTATCGCGAGATCTCGGTCTCTTTGAAGATGCTTCAGAGTATCTTGCTTCCGTTTTGAAAAAGAAGAACTTATTAGCTAAAGGAGTTAAATCAAGTTTCTACAGAAATAGGGAAAAAGAGTTTTGACAGTTTTTTACTTCTGAAGAAAATGATCATGGAAAATTAGTCTATTCTAAAAACATTGACGGATTAATGGGAAAAATGAAACCCGGACTGTATAGACCGGAAGATTGGCGGCTATTCACTGACTTTTCTAAGCGTAGTCTAAAAGCAATGTTATTGCATAATAATAATGTTTACGCTGCAATTCGAAACGCACATTCTACGGAACTGAAAGAGCATTACAGTAACTTAAAATTTGTCCTGGAAAAAATCAATTATTTAACTTATAAGTGGAAAATTTGCGGGGATCCAGGCTGGGTCGACTCCAACGGGCGCGTTTGACCACTTATAGCAACACTAGCGCAATCTACAAGGAGGTGGCAAACTAAAGCGTATCCATATGTTCGTGCACGCAAATGTGTATATTATTTGAATGTGTTGCATGAATTAAAATTAGAGAAAATAAACGAGTTAATTCAAAATTATACAAATTTAAGAAGAAAAAAGTATTAAATACTGTTTCCTGTGCCATTTTCGGCATAAATTTGTACAATTTTGCAATAATTTTCCAATAAATGAAGAATTACATAAGACATGAAATGTAACCTTTTTTCAACATTTTATTTATTCGCATTATAATAGAGAAGTGAAATCAGTGACATCCTGGCACAGCCAAACATTTCAATTTACTGAAACTTTGTTTATTTTTCAATGTACTGATTTCACTTTATACGGCGAGACACAACTTTTCTGAACTTAGAAAAATTTAAAGTTTGTTGACGAAAATATAACCTCAACGAACATTAGAATGGCGGCGCCAAGATATACAGTAGAGCCATCTACAAGGAGGTGGATAACTACAAAAGTGTATGTGATCACACGCGCCCATGAGAGTCGACCCAGTCTGCGGGGATCTCAAAATTCTTGGAATCGTTTTAGGACAGCAATCAGGGTATGCAAAAACACCTTGTTACTTGTGCTTATGGGGCAGTCGAGATCGCGTTCGTCATTACAAAAAAAAGATGGCCAAAAAGAACATCGTTTGAGCAAGGACAAGAAAATATAATTAAAGATCCTCTAGTTGACCCAAAAGAAGTTTAGATTCCACCTCTTCATATAAAGCTTGGTCTTATGAAACAGTTTGTCAAAGCGCTTGACAAGGTTGGCGAATGCTATGCGTATTTGGAAGATCAATTTCCACAACTTTCCGAAGAAAAATTCAAAGAGGGGATCTTCGATGGACTGCAGATAAGAAAAATGTTGCAGGATCCAGAATTCATTATAAAAATATCTGGCACTGAAAAAGATGCCTAGCTTAGTCTTAAAAATGTTGTCAAAAACTTTTTAGGTAATAAGAAAGGTTCAGACTATCAAAATGTGGTTTCAGAAATGGTAACAAGCTTTGGTAAACTAGGCTGCCTCATGAATTTGAAGCTACATTTTCTTCATTCGCATATAAATAAGTTTCCAGACAACCTGGGAGACTTTAGTGCAGAGCAAGGCGAACGTTTCCACCAGGATATAAAAGAGATGGAGAAGCCATATCAGGGATGCTGGGATATCAACATGATGGCTGACTACTATTAACGTTTAAAACGAGATCAAGTCAATCAAGGGACCAAACGTAAGCGAAATCCGCTACGTAAGTCTTTTGAGGACAAAAGGGTTCGATACAAGCGATATAAAGAAAAATAAAAAATAAAAAACCCTATAAGCGTGAGAAGAAAGGGGACTCACGGTAATAAAGCACCATAAAGGGATGCTACGTCTACGTTGTTGTTTTTGGGTAACGCTAAAAGTAAATGAAACTTATTTACAAAAAATCCTACTATTGCAACGCAAGGAGACTAACGCAAGTTAAAAACCCCGAAACGTGAGACGCAAAGGAAATCTACAGTGAACGACAATCCCAGTCGAGGAAGGAAAAGGTTTTCGTTGATCTTATGTATAATTTTGCGTTTTTCGATAAAACATGAGCCAACTGGGTTATTGGAACCCCGGATTCAAAACTAGTGACCTTAAAAACATAAGGATATGCTAAATAAGTTCACCGAGGATGAAGATATATTTTTTTGCAAAAATATGCACGAAAACCCGCTGTTTTCGTCGATTTTACCTCTATTTTTGCATTTTTTGATGAAATATGAGCCAAATGGGTTATTTTGACTCCGGATTCGGATTGAGCGACCCCAAAAACATAAGGATATGCTGATTTAGACCACCAAGTATAAATTTTTTGTTTGCAAAAGTATGAGCCAAATTGGTTATTTGAGTCTCAGATGCGAATTCAGCGACTCAAAAGACATATAAATATGTTGGTTAATTCCACCGGGCGAGATAAAATATTTTTTTTTTTGCAAAAATATACCTGAAAAATCGCTGTTTTTGTCGATTTTACGTATATTTTTTCGTTTTTCAGAAAAACACGAGCCAACTTGGTCATGTGGACACCGGATTCGAATTCAGCGACCCCAAGAACATATAGATATGCTAGTGTAGTCTGCCGGATAGACCACTTTTTTGCGTGTGCCGGTGTAATTAAAGTTTTGCATTATGCAGACGTAAGTTTCTATATTTATTATTTTATTTAGCTCATTCTCGAATATTTAATTTATTATGATGTTTGAAAGCATTTGCGATGATGTCGTAGGTATAAAATTAGGGGTATGGTGTAGTTGGGAGTTCTTATTTCACATCTGTTATAAGTAAACAGCGGTCGCAAGCGTTGGTCGTGACGACAGTCGCATCTGGATGCCTTTTTAGAACTACCCTATGCCACTTCATAGTTTTTTAGTCGTTTGCTTCCTAATGGTCAAGAAAATTTCTTACAATGCGACAGGCGTTTAATAAAACTGCACTCTAAGCTTCTACCAGTACCCTACTGACTCCTAAATGTTTGAGATGTTCCGTGCATCTTGTGTGCACATTTCCTATAGCGGAAATCAGAATAGGATGAATAGATGCATATTTCACGTTGCTCCATATTGTCTTTGCTTCATGCCTTAGCTTGATATACTTATGGATGCTGGTTGTATAGTTTGACTGCCAATTACGGTTTAGTGGAAAAGCAATATCATTGACGTAAACTCCTTTACCTATATTCTCTCTCATCACGATGTCGTGTCAATTGGCCTGGATATAATGAACCGTCCGGATAGTAGCATCCCAATATAAGATGTAATTTTCGTTTTCTAAAACAGACAGTGTAATGTATCTGTAGAAATGCATCCATTCTGTTAGGAGTCCTAGGCTTCGGGCAAGTTGTTGATGGATAATGTTTACCACATCATCATGTCTGTGCTTATATTCTCTCTGAACAATTATGCGACAAACATCAATAATGAGCTTGATGGATTTGTTGTTATCTCCACATAACTGGCAACGGTCAACCATGTTTTGATGTGACACGCGTTTGCTATAATTTCTGACGTTCACAACCTTGTTCTAAATCGCAATGATGAATCCTTCTGTTTCTACATCCAAGACAACCTTCTTCAGTCAAATATTGGATGCCTGACTATCAACTTCATATTGATCCAACGTTTTGGGGTGCTCGCTGTGGACGATTTTTTCTTTGGATTGCATTTCTGATTCCTCTATGGTTGCTACTCTGATATTGAATGCCTTCTCTGAGGACAAATTACAGGGCATTTAATTAATATCCACATTACAGATGGTGTTTTAAAACGCATCATCTATCTTGCTTGCTGTTAAAATAGTTTCGCAACTGTATGACATTTGACTTACATCGTTTCTTGACATCCACAAAGCCCCTATCCATATATGCCATCAGTCGCCGAATTGCGGTGATGCATTTGGTGCTTCGTCATTTAGAGGCAGATGGTTTTGTTTAACCTTTCAAGTCCGGTGTTCGACTATTTGATGAACCCTGGCCAGTCGTTAGGATTTGCTTAACTATCTTGTACTGAATACGCTTCGATTCGAGACTATCCAGATATTTATATGACTTGTCCTCAGCCATTACTTTGACATCATTCTCAAACTCGTGCTCTAGGTCAGCGGTCCCTAATTTTCCTCTGGTTAAATGCACTGTTCTGCATTTATCTAGTCCAAACTCCATGTTGAGTTCATTCGAGAACTATTTTGTGACATCGAGTACTTGCTGCAATTTGTTTTCTCAACTAGCAGATAGCTTTAATTCATCCATGTATAGAATATGGGTCAGTTGACGACCATAGTCATTATCATGTATTCTGAACCCATGAGGAATGCTATTTAGGGTTTTGATCAATGGGTTCAACGCTATACAGAACCATAGGGCACTGAAAGAGTCTCCTTGATAGATGCCTGTTGTAATGCGTATAGATCTAGTTATCCTTGGTAGGTTATGGTTAAAATAGTTGACTTGTGTACCCCAAAGCATCAACGTACGACTTAGAAAGTCGCTGATGCGTCGGCATATTTGGTAAACTTTTCAGACTTTAAACAAACAGTCATATGGCACGGAAAGAAACACTTGCTTGTATTTGATGTATGCCAAATTTCTTTTATGTTTAGTATAAAGCCTGGCATCAGATCGTGGTGTCCTGTAATCTTCTGAAAACACCTTGTCAACACAGGATGCACACTCGCCAGGTAAATTTACTAGAAGTTGTGCACCATTTCCGGACCTGGAGCTTTCCAGTTACTCGGCCTTTTGAAAACCGCTAAAACATCTAAACCTGTGATGAGAGTCAGCTCCATTGCCCCATTGCTCTTACTTTCTCGATTGAAAAGCACGCTGCGTCTAAATTGCTTTTGTTCATTTTTCCCCAAACATCCGACTAATAATTAGTCATGTCTTCTAGTTAAAGGACTTCTATGTCTTGCTCGTTATTTTTCTTTACACTCAGTTCAGGATAGAGCTTCCTTTCATCTGCCTGAAAGGTTCGGTTTTGTTGCTTTCTTGGACTACTTTTCTCGAACCTACGTAGTCCAGCAGTAAGAACAACAGGTCTCTACCATTGGGACTCTATAATAATTGTAGTAACACGTTGTATCAGCTTCCTGATTTTGTTTCCTTTCTTATATTCAGTCAACCGACCCAATTCTCACCTTAATTTGCTGACATTCATATCCAACCTGATGTTCCATGATGGATTACGAATTCTTCTTGGGACAAAGACTGCATTTGTAGGCCTAGTCCTGCGACCCAACGTTTTACCAGCTACCACAGCTGCATGAGACACGAGAGTTTGCACCTCTAACGCATTTAGTGTGATGTTCATCTTGGGCAAAGAATACTTTTCAGTTGGTTCTACATTTCTGAACCCAGATAAAGCATGACCAAAATTCCTTTCAAGGTGCTGTATTTCGTAGGTAGCTCTAGTGGATCCGGTACTTGATGTAAATTGTCCGTAGCACATATCTCCTCAGCTTCAATCAGGTCTTTGTTGTCCATACCTTTCATTCCAAAGTTAGTTCATCAATAGGAAGCTGATGTTCCGCTTCTATTTTGATGGCAGTTATTTAAATAGCCAAAAGAACTCTCTTTACAGGTATTGATCCGTTATTGTTCCGCTAGGGTATGCTCATTCATTCTTGTTCACACATTGCCCACTTTTCTCTGCCAAAAAATAAAGACGTGAAGTCCGAACGCCTAACCAACGGAACCACCAAGGCTCTTAGTATATATATTATGTTGGCCCACCTTCCACCCACAGGCCATGCTTATGGCCTGGTCCGAACTATGCCATTTATGTTTAAAAAGACTATTAAAGGTAACAAAATTTCTAACTAAAAAACTTCTTTTTCTCGCTATTATATATTTGATTTAATATCAACTAAATTAACTTTATACTTCCTTATATGCAGGGAGGTTTGTAATGATCGCGTTGTAAATGTACAAATCTACTTTTTTGCTGCTTTTCAATATTATTCTACCCCAGCAAGACACCTTGAAAAGTGAAAAAGCTACTATATGCCTGTTGATTAGCTACGACAGCGCCACCGCTTTGGCATAATTGGGCAGAAATCTGAATCTGAATTCAATATGAACAAGAAATCGAACAGTAAATAATTAGTTTTGGAGCCTAATATAATATTTTAATACAAATTATTTGATATTCACTGCTGTTTTTTAATATCCAGGTAAAAATCATAAGTATGGGAGTGATTAATCATTAACTTTCCAACGTATAGAAAATGTATGGTAAATAAGATAATCCCATACTTCAAGTATATTTAAATAGTATGAATAAAGTATATCTAAAGTATAGCTGAAGTATTGTTGAGATATAGCTGAAGCATATATGAAGTATGGGATGGATATGCTTCATCTATATTTAAGTCTATTAGAATTATAGGCTATACTTCATCTCTGCATTATTATCTCACTTATTCTCTAAGATATCTTTGTAAGGTGATAATGCACAATGTATCATAAATGACAGCTGGTCCGAAAAATTAAATGTCGGATATACAATGGACAACTTATATGATTCTTATGTCATATATATTCGTAAGAGATCTAGAATCTTTGATTCATAAACATTATATTAAGGTAGTTGTGCCGAAATTGGACCCTGCTTACGGATTGTCTACAATTTTCAGAATATGTAAAAAATATTGTTATCTAACGATTCATACCCTATTCAGCTTATTCAACTGTTTCAAAAATCAAATACGATCAATTATGTTTAATACTTTTTGCATGGGTCTCCTATAGCTGACATAGGCAATCACTACATTACAAAGTCTACCATGGAAAAGAAACTTACCATTGAGCCTAAAAACTGCAAATATAAAGAAAAATATCGTGCGGATTTTATTTTTAAAAATAACAATTATTGACTGTTTAGTATAAAAGATATAATGTTGTAAAGAATAATGTTTCTGTTCTCGCGTGGCACATGGTGAGCTTAGGCAGTGACGATGTGGCAACACTGTATCTCATTGACACTTTCTTCAGGTTATAACCATAACCATTTCTATACCTGTCAACGCCGTCAACACAATTTTCTCCTAGAATGAAAATGCGACGTTGCCACACTGAAAAAATTTCTTTCGAATTTTGCATGAAAACTAAGCTCACTGAAAATACAGTAGATTCGTGATACTTTTCTGACTCAAATTCTATCGAATTTCGTGTGGCAACCTTCGATGCAAGAATAGCAAAGCCGGAGTAGGAAGCTCGTTCCCGAGTCATATTAACAAAGCCCCTTACTACGGTACCCAAAAACTCTCGGAACCCGTACTCTCTCGGTATGACCAAGTTGGTTTGGCAAGCGATGTCCCGTCAATTCCGAATTAAGTAAACTCGTGGCCCAGAGCTGCAACATTTTTTTGGCCATTTTTACAAAAGACAGTTTAAGTGCCATAGTTTTTATAATATGAAATTTAAAACTTTTTGAATTCATTTCAAAGTCACATTTTGTTATAATTTAGAATGTCCAAATTAAACAAACTTTAAATTGACCGAAAACTGTTTTTCAGCATATGGCCCCCTCAAAGGCTCATCGACAGTGTTTTCCCCCAGATTTGAAAAAAAATTGACAATTATTTTCGCAGGACTCCGATTCTTGAACTTTTGTTATTAAGGAGAAGGGGGGGTCCAACAGAGGGCAGTTTTTCGCTATCTTTCTCGGATGACCGTTGCGGGAATAAATTATGGATCATGCGGATATTCCGGAAAGTATTGATTTTTCTAAAAAAACATAAAAGGCAAATTTGTTTAAGGGGGGAGATACCTTTAGAATTTCCAAAAAATTCACTTTTTTCTTTCATATTTCGAATGTATAATATGTTAAAAATATACTGTAAACAGAAAAAAGGAAAATCAGTCGTAAGTCGACCCCTACATTATCTTGTATTTTCCTTAAAAGTTCCGTGGCAAATTTAAAAGAGAGTGGTCTCTTATATACTCGGTTGGAGAAAAAACAAAATAGAAAATTTTCAATTTGGTATAAATGCACTTTCTTAAAATTGTACTTCGATATGCAGTTACTGGGAAATCTGGAAACGTGCTTAAAGATAAGTAATTCATAGCAATTCATTATAATTTCACAGTAAAAGAAAGAAAACAAAGGAAATTTAAACCTACAAACTAAAAATAACGCCGAGA
>NC_046665.1:45482697-45501841 GCF_010883055.1 Belonocnema kinseyi
AGCGAGACATGGACTTATCAAGAAAAAGATAAGAGTAAAATTAACGCAATTGACATGAGATTCATGCGCATAATAAGCGGGAAATCCCTAATGCACAAAGTAGGTAACGAGATAATTCTAAAAGAAATTGGTGCAGAAGATACGCTAGTAGACACAAGGGAAAGAAATCGGTTAAGATGGTTCGGACATGTTGAGAGAATGCCAAATGAACGACTAACGAAACAAGTGTATCGAGGTAAAGTAAATGGCAACGTGCCCAGAGGTAGACCGCGGAAAGAATGGTTAGAGTGTGTGAATGAGACCCTACTTAGAAGAGATATAAGAAGTCACAGAAACACGAGAGTCTGCATGAAAAAATGCATGGACATAAAAGAAGCTAGAGAAGTATGCCATGACAGGAAATTATAGCGGCAAATAATTAATAAAAAGAGTGTCAGTAGAGTGAATGACGCCTGAAACAAAGACCTTGGCTATTAATGGACCCAAGTGCGGAACCTTACATAACGACTTCGTGAGGTTCTTCGCTTGTGGTGATTGCTAGAGAGATTGATCAGCAACCTGGGTCGGAGCAGTGTTGCGGAATGAACGTGTTATTTACTTAAATAGCACGAGAATTCCGGATAAATCTGAAAAATCTCTATCCCTTCCACACACTACTCCTTTCCCCTGCCGAGTGAGTCACGCCTACCCCGAAAGGGAAATGGCTTAATGGTGTAATAATAATAATAAGGAGATATTGTCAAAAATATCAGAGTTCGCATACCGTCACTAATCAGGTAGTCGGAGCGCTTGGGTTGGAGCAATGTTTCTTACACAATAGGTTTGTATATTTTTTTGTCCCATGAATTCTGGGAAGGCTGATAACTACGTTACTACGTCACTACGTTTATTACGTGGACCCGGAATCGCCGATTGATCGGCAAGTCACTGAAACTAATAGTTATACCGTAACGAATCTTTAAACGTGATTATCTCGAAATTGTCTTTTCAAAAACTGCTCGTGCTGTAACTTAAAATGTTATTGACTGATTAGGCTGAAATTTGCAGAGGTTTCTCTTTATGATACTATCGGAAGGATATACCTAAAAACTTAAAGATATCGGGCTATTAAACAATTTTTTGGGGGTAAAAACTGTTGAAAAAATGGTCGAAAATTTGGACCTTCGATTAAACAGCCGATATAAATTTTAATTTTCAACTTTTTTTTATTATTTTTTAGGTTTATCCTTCCCTTTAACACATAAGTAATCGAACAAAAAAACCTTTTCTATATCAGATAAATGAAAAAATTTTTACAGCTGCAGCAGTTTTCGATGCCTCGGAGCAGACGCTTGAAGAAATATTCTGCAGGGTCGCCATTTTGTAAAAAAAAAAATCACATGTTTTTTACACTTAACAATGTAAGAAAAAGATGTTAAAATTAATAAATGATCTAGTTATTTTATCAACTTTGAAAAAATTCATCAAATTTGATTGATTTTACCCTTTCTAAAGGTATCTCCCCCCTTACAATTAAAAATTAGCCGAATCGTTTGAGCTGAGCAAAAAAAAATTGTGGCTTTACGTCCGAAAAAAGTAAAAAAGAAAAAAAAAATTGAAGTCGGTTAATATCTTCTGTTCCCTTTTTTGAATTGAAAATTTTGAATATTCTAAAAAATTTCCCTATTATTTCGAAAATTATGGCGAATTTTTTAAATGTAAATTTTTTGCTACTGAATAGAATTAAAAATTATAAATGAAAAAAAAATGTTTTGCTCAATTTAGAATTTTTTGAAAGTTGCCAAAAACATGTTTTTTGGATTGAGCCCTATGCACATTTGTAATAGAAAATCTGAAATATATATATTTGATACAATTTTTAATATAAAACAAATATAATCTGCAATCAAAAATGTAACCCCCCCCCCCCCCCCCCCCCCCCCGATAAATCTAAAGAATTCTTACCTGAGCACTTTATTATCTGTTCGCTAAAAAAAATGGGATGCCATCAACAAGTATCCCCCTACGCATTAACCCCCACACATTAGCCCCCATTTTTTGCGTCTAAAAACTTAGTTTTAGCAAGTCGTCAAAATTGCTCCAAAAACGTAAAATTGACAATATTTGAACGCTTGAAACATCATTGAAAAAATTTTTTTCAACAAAATAACAGCTTTTTTCTTTGGTTCAAGCTGAAGACATTTCAGGTTCGACATATTCAACTTCTTTCAAAATATGTGTATAGGACTCAATCCGAAAAAGCATGTTTTTTGGCCATTCTCAAAAAATTCTAAATTGAGCAAAAAATAAATTTTTTAATTTATAATTTTTATTACTATTCAGTAGCAAAAAATTTAAATAGAAAAAATTCACCATAATTTTAGAATCAACAGGGAAAGTTTTTGTAATTTTCAAAATTTTGAATTTTGAATTCAAAAAAGGGAACAGAAGATATTAACCGATTTAAAAAACAACTTGTTTTTAAGCACGTTTCAAATAAAAAGTAGATAGCATAAATTACAATCGCATGCAAGAAACAATTATGTATAATAACATTGTGATATAGCCCCTTAAAATTCATATTTTTACTTACTTTTGAATGTTTCTGTTACGGCAAACCGCACCTGAGCAGGTACACAATGTCAAACCAACTTTGCCATACCGAGAGAGTACGGGTTCCGAACGTTTTTGGCACTATCGTTCCCTTACGAACTGTTACTGTGAATGTATGTATTCGTATATAGGACGCGTCTAGCTGGGTGTACAAATCCAAATAAAATGTTTCACCAGTGGTTAGAAGAGCACTTGTCATTTCTTACATCTATCTGAGCGTAAACTTTTGAATGTTATTTTCGCGTGACAACTTTCTTAAAAGTATAGAAAAACCTAATTAAATTGTAACGTTGGTGAAATGTTTAATGTTGAACTTCGCATAACACGTTTACACCTACGATAGCCATACTTTTCCTATACTTCAGAAACAATTTACACACTTGATTTATACTCAGGAGATATACTTCAGCCATACTTTGATTGAACCTCAGCTATTCTTTATCTTTACTTCAGTTACACTGCAGCTGTACGTATCAGATATACTTTATAAAAACTTTCCATATACTTGATTGACTGTACATTGTTATATTTAAGCTATATATCGACTATACTTTATTCAAATATACATAAATTATCGGATCGTCTCATTTGCCATACTGTTACTATACTATCTAACAGATCACTACCATATGATTTCGCACATGTTTTCATACACTGAAAAAAAAATTGCATTAAATCAAGTAGGCTAGTTTACTTAGCTGATTTTACTTGAAAGAAGCAAGTATTTTCTTTTTACAAGGGACCGATTTTCTTGAATCAAGAAAATAATAGAATCAGATAACTACTTGAGTCAAGAATATATTTACTCTAAGGGCCAGACCGGACTGGATCTGGCCCATATCGGGATTCCTAGTCGGGGCCAGATCGCGGATGAAACACACGCACAGGTCGGGGCCAGGTCGGGACTCCCGATCGGGAAACCCGGTCGGTGCCCGATTGGTCTCATGATAATACATTGCATGCATTTCGCGAATAAAAAGAGATTTATAAAGTATAAATAATATTATTTATTTAATACAAAAATGACTTTAAGTTAATTCTAGTTAACTAGAACCTAAAAAAAAGTGTTTTTTAGTGTAGGGTCATCTGCTTTCGACGGCTACCCCAATCTTTGGAATTTCCAATAATTGTTCCAATTTGGCTCAGAACCGCTTCCTCCGTCGTTTCTATGTTTTCATCGTTCATGGAATTAACACTGATCGCTGCTTCTGCTTCTAAGAAAAGTAAAATAAATAAAGTATAAAACTCTCAGGCTGGCCGCCGGACTGGAAACCCGGAAAATGGCTGGGAATTTGTTAAGGTAGAGAAAATCCGGGAATTGACAGTGATTTTATTGTTTTACCGGAAAGTTTGTAAATATTTAAAAAACAAATCTGCCTAAGTTCAATTTCAAATTTTTTTAAATAATTAATTTAATTGTTATCGATTTCAATGATGACATCATTCAGTTCACAATGCGTAATTTAAAAATCTTTTGCTTTAGAAATTTTTCATTTTAGGTTTTTATTTTTAATTTAGAGAATTTCAAAAAGGATTTTTGAAGACTTAATAAACTAAAAATTAAAACCGTTTGAAGTTGAGAATTTTGTATAAAAAATATTTGTATTTTATTAACAGTAAATATAAATAAATTATTTTAAAAATGAATCTGTAATTTAGGTCTTATAAGGGAACAATAATTCACTTTACAAAACGATTCGAAATCCGGTCAAGATTAAGAATTTCGAGATTTTATCATGGAAAAAATTAACTGTTTTAATTTGAAATCTTAGTCATTAAATAATGCAAACGTCTGCCTAAAACTTTATAAACTATTTATAAATTTAAAATAACTTCATAATAATGCAGTTGTAATTAAAGACTTTCATTAAATTTAAAATAATGTTTCAGTTTGAAATAAACAAATTTTTATGCATTCGATTAAATATTTTTTAATTAAAGAAAAAAGAATAATTATTTAATATTTAGCAATATTTAACTGTTCATTTAAGAATAATTAATTGAAACCAAATATTTTTAAGTTAACAATTTGAAATTGAATTGTTTAACATAGAAAGCCTCGAATCGTTCTATTTAAAAAAATGTTACATTTGCAAATGAAATTGTTGAATTTTTTTGTTCAAATAGCAATTGAAAACTTATTAATTGTATAGAAAAAAAAGAATTATTTTAAGACGCATTTAGGTGTTTTAAAAAGACTCAACATTAATTTAAAGCTTGAAATGATTGCAAATATTTTAAAAGTTTCAAAAGAATAAAAACTTCTTGGTACGATTCGTAGGGAAATTGAAAATAATTTTACAGTTTGGAATATTATTTAAAAATAATATTCAAAAAGATTTTAAGATTTCCAAAATTGGTGAAAAAGAATGTCGAAGATTTTAAGAATTTTCATTAATTTTGCAGGGGTTTCTAAATGTTATAGGGAACTTTCTATTCATTTTAAAAGATATTTAAAAATTCTAAAAAAATTTTAAATAAGTTTAACGTTGAATAAATTTAAAACAACTTCTACATTTCTCAAGATTTTCAAATAAAATTTTGAAGCCTTACAAGAATGTTTAACGTGTTTAGGATAAAAATAATGCAACTTCCAATTTAAGAATTGTTAAGTTAAACAAATTTAATTTTTAAATTTTTAACGTATTTACCTTGAAATTGTTAAAAATATAATTTTTTTTAATTTAAAGTTCACTGATTCTTTTAATATACACCTTTGAAAAAGATAACGTGAATTTATTTAGCTTAAAATCGTTCAGAATAATATAATTTAAAATTTTTTTAATTCATTGATTCTTTAATGTACACATTTGAAAATGATAACGTGAATTTATATTTTTAGAATTGAATCTGACTTTTGAACTTATTTTTTTTTAATTCTAAATTTTGCAGTTTACGTGCATTTCATGTTAAGTTCTTCAATTGAAAAGTGTTAGAGCCTTTCATTTTTTACGTTTAAGTTATTGAGCAATTGAATACAAAATTTTTTAATTAAAAAGCTCTTACAATTCAATTTCAAAAGTTTAAAATTCAAGAGTTTAATTTTGAGTGCTTTAATTGTCAGTTTATTTTTTTTACTGCAAATGCATGAAGCTTCATGAGTTTTAGAACATTTCTTAGATGGAACCCTAAAACTTCGATCGCTGGCATAATTTTCAGTATCAGAATCAGTACCTGATTGTGAATTTTCATCGAATTTTCCTGGCGAAAATTAAGATGATTCGAAAATAAATGTTAAGTATCGGAAAATTAGATATATAAGGATTTAACTGTTACAAGTATTTATGACAGGGAAATGGAAGAAAAGGTGATGTTAATATACAAGAACCACAATAATTAAGTGCAGGAAAGAAAGTAAGGTTACAGAATTAGAAAAATTGGATTTTTACGTACCTACGTTGAGCATTCACAGGAAAAATTATACTTTTTTCATAAATATTTGCTGGTCCTTGCAATATCACTAATCGATGGTTTTTTTTAAATTCTTATAATTTCACAGAAATTATTCTTTAAAAATCCAAACCAAAAGTTGGTGATTAACTCGATTTCAGTGCTCCCAACGAAAGCTTCTTGCTTCACTACACATGCGTTGCACTCGGCATCTGATTAGTTACTATTCGCGCGCCGTTTAAAATGCTAAAAAATATTATTTTTATTGTTTATTATAAATAAAGACATTTCGACTTATAAAAATGTCCATTACATCGATATCAATGAATCTTGATAAAAGTAAAAATTAATTAAATAAATATTCTGGGAATTAAAATTATCCTTTAGATTATGTACAGAATATGCATTTAACTAATTTTTATTTTTTCATCAAGATTCATGAATTTCTATCTAATGGCATTTTTGAAAGTAGAAATGCCATTATTTTTGATAAAGAAGAGAAATAATTTATTTTAGCATTTTAAACTGCGCGCGAATAGCGACCAATTAGACGCCGAGTGCAACGCATGCGCAGTTGATTACGGATCTCTTGTTGGGAGCACTTGCTCGATGGGTATTTTGATTCTACTACTTGATTTCGAAATTCATGTTATGAAAAAGTGTCCTTAATGTATTTGGATATTGAATTGTTCATTTTAAAAAATCTGAAATGCACTTCCGACTTTTTCACATATTCTATTATGACAAGATCACTATTTTTGGAGATTACCTATTTTTACTAATATTAGTCGACATATAGTATTTTATAACAGATTTTATCACTTTAACTCTACATTAAATAAATAAAAAATTAATATAAATGGATAAAATAGTATAAAACAATATATAAAATATAATAAATACATTGACAAAATAATTGACTTTTCATTGATAAAATGATTTCATCTGAAACTGCGTTGATATCAGGCGGAAATTCATTTTCAAGTGAATCCAAATTGTCTGGTTTGTCTAAATTCATCAATTGAACGGGTTAGATAGTGTTAACTTCCGGATCACTTGCATTTCCATCTATAATCATTTCATTCGTATTGATTAAAAAAATATAATTTAATTGATGATCACTTTATTTGAGGTTTGGTTTCAATTAGCCCCAGAACTTAATTACTTACCTTCATTTTCCTCACGCAGGTTTCGAGGTACACTGGTTAGTGTCCGGTGCCTCCGAACTCGTCGCGTACTTGTCTTAGGCATTTTCAATCATTTATAAAATATTATAAACGAATAATATTCCAATTTCAATTCACTATCAAAAAACAATAATCAATCAGGGCCAGATCGGGAATCCCGGTCAGGGCCAGATCGGTAATAAGTATGACATCGGGAGATTTCTGCACGGGGAGCAAAAAACTATTGAGTTAATTTGTTCCATTATACTTATTTGCGTCAAGTCTAATAAAATATTGAATTAAGAATATTATATTCTTATGATAAGTAACTAAAACTCTAACGAAATGTTTCTTGATCCAGGTGAACTCGTATACTTATTTTCACTACTATTTTAATTCAAACAATGTTCATGTTCTTGAGACGAGAAAGTTAATGTATTCAGCGAAGAAATAATTTCTCTTAGAACAATGCTTGAATAAATTCCTTCAGATACTTATTAATTTGAAACGAATGTCAGATTGACTTCGAAGATACCTATTTTATCAAGCTAGAAACACATCAATTTTTTCAACATAAGAAGTGTAGACTTGATACAATAGACATCACACACATACTATGAAAATTAATATATTAGTCTAAATTAATTTACTTCTTACTGCATAAGTATCTTATTAAATATAATAATCGACAAGTTGACATGTTATGAAGTTGGTTCACTCATAAAAATATTGAAAAAATTATAAGTTTATTGCGTCGGTAAGTTTTTGGTGGCAAGAAATTAAAATTTTCAAATAGATTTGAAAAAAGTGTTTTTAATTTTGAAATAATTATGCAACACTCAAAAGTCATTTCATTCCTAGAATTATTAAAAGGTTATAAATTTACTGCGTCTACAATTTTTTTTCGCTTATTATTTGTATGCATTAATCTACTCAAAATTAAACCATTTCGAATTTTTTTAACCGTGAAACATTTTTGTGAATCGGTAAAAAAAATTATCTGAACTTAGAAATAACAATAAATATTCCTGCTAGATACAGGAATTCTTTATTCAATAAGGAAATATTACTTTTTTGGATTCGGCTAGATAAAAATTGATTTCTAAAAAGTTAAAAATTTTGTTATGTGAACCTTATTTAATTTAAATTAAAGTTGTAAGACATAGTTGTATTTGTTTACACTATTTTCGTGTTCCATAATAGCAGTTTTAAAATCACAAAAATGGTAAAATTCATGAAAGTTATAAGTAAAAAAAATAGTTTTAAAAATATAAAATGATTTACCTTTAGAAAAAATGGTAATCTAGCCGAATTCAAAGAATTAATTTTTCCTTAATGAAAACAAATTCCTTTCTTAGGCAGGAATTTTTAAAATAATTTCAATTTTATATTCTTACTTGCTATCTGAAATAGTTATTATCTTGTTTTATATTTGTATGTTATTAATTGGCAATACAATGCTTCCCGCGTACTGTAGCGCGCATATAATTTTGCCATTTTAAATAATCAACTATAAATTTAGGTTTTTTAAAATAAAATTAACAAAATTAGAGTTTTCAGTCAATGAATTCAATGATCATAGAAAATTTCATTTCAGCATGTCATTAATTATAGGAAATTTAATGCGGATATTCTTAGTATGTATATTTATAAAAACTTAATAAAATTAAATTTTTCAGTCGAAGAATTCATTAATCATGGAAAATGTCTTGGACTACAAATGGTTAACATTTTGGAAATCACCCATATACTTACATAATTTTTTTATTATTTAAATAATAAAAAATAAATATATAACAGCATAAAACAAAGTTATAAGCTTTAAAAAATACTTTAAAATTAAATTATTAAATTTTCTTGATAATTTGAAAAAATTCTATGCGTTTTTAAACAAAAATATTTAAGAAAAAAGAATTCAATAACATTTTTAAAAAGTTTATTAAGAATGCATTTCATTTTATAAAGGAACAATTAAAAAATTGACACTTAAAAATGTTTTAAATAAAATAATTGAGAAGGTAAGGAGGAAGCAAACAAATATTTTGCAGCCTACCACCGTGAGATCGCTTTTAACCTGCAATTTCTTGCACTAAACGTTTCTTTACAAAATTATTGTTTTCTCTGATTTCGAAGTATTTTATATTTAAAAGAAAAATAAAGTATCGATCATTTTTTACAATAGGTAATATTTAAACTAACGATCAATTTTTTCTACATATTTTTAATTATTGTTTAGGAATTGTTATTTTAAATTAAAAACTAAGTTAAAAAGTATTATAAAAGAATTAAATAAATCGAAAACTGTTCGTTTTACAAAGGTTTTTAAAAATCAGAAAGTATTTGTTTGTCACTGAGGTTATTAAAGCGTTTTTGAAGTTAAAAGTTCTTTATTTTTTATATGCTTCAGATAGTTTTTAAGCTGATTATATTTTTAAAGAAAAAATTATTGAACCCTTTGTAAAATAAGTAGTGTTCAATTATTTTTTGCATATTTTAAATTGCTATTTTAGGAAAGCAATTCCATATTCAAATCTTCGTAAAAAAGGTATGATAAAAGAATTCGATAAATTGAAAACTGTGCGGTTTATGAAAATTTTCGTATAGCAGAACATAATTTTGTGTCATTAGTGTTATTAAGGCATTTTTGTACTTGCAACTTTTCTTTATTATTTATTACCTTTGGGTCGTTTTTAATGGTTTTAAATATTTTTTAAAAAACGTATTAAATGCCTAGTTAAATAAGTGAAACTTACTTCGCTTTTTAAAATATTTTAAAGTATTGTTTAAGAAATGTTATTTTGCATTAAAAATTGAGTAAGAGAGTATTATATACGATAAAAGAGTTGGATAAATTGAAAAGTATCGAGCCTTTTTTGAAATAAGAAATATTCAATTCTGAAATTTTTCTAAGTAAAAAATGGTAAATTAAAATTGAGTTCAACAACTTTTAGTTTGAAGTTGGTGCAGGCTCACCATATGACTTGGCATGACCCTGCCTTGAAATTCTTACCCAAACTTTTGTCACTGAGATCAAAGATAAGCCTAGATGCAGCACGTGTATGGTTCGAGGAACTAATTGTAGATGGCGCTCCCGACGAAAATTGCCCGATCCCCCCCATGCCTCTCAAACCGAAAATCTCACACCAACTACTTTGCCCCTGCAATCTTCTCCCGTCGAACAAGTCCACCAAATAGCCGATACTAAGTCGGCAAATACTAAATACTTAAACATATAAAATACAAATTTTATATCGAGAATTTTGATTTATTATTTTCGATTCATAAATCAATTATTTGAATAAATTTTGCATCTAGAAAATATGTAGACATCTTTAATTGAAAAAATTAGTCATTTTGCAATTAAAATTTACTGTCTATGAATAATATTATTTTGTTGTTTTGAAAAAAAAGCGGTAGAAATTCTACTAAATGAAACTATACGTTTCAAGACATTAAAAGTTTTAATTGATAAACATTTAGTTGAAATTAAAAATAATTAATTTATTAAATAAATATGATCGTACAGCGTTCTCGCATGTATAATGAGCGATTGGGAGTTTTTAGATGTAGAGTTAAATTTTATAAGAATACCGCCTCCCTCACGATTATTAATTTAAGTAAAGAATAATTCGTAAATTTGTATGTTTGTGTAATTGATTATGAATTAAATCAAGTATAATGAAACGATAAACTTATATAATAAAAATATTTTTTATTTTTTGTATATAATATTTTATAGAAATTTATGTATCTTATTATGTATGTAAATTATGTCCCGAGTTTTTAAACTGAGAACCCCATAATTTCAAAATTGAAAAAATGTATTTTTGAATTTTACTCGAGTGGTTGATCAGAATATTTTGCCTGAAATTTCTCAATTTAAGGTAAAAGGTCAGAAATTATTGGAAAGTTTCAAAAACATTTATCTCTTAATTGTTAGTTTGTAATAAAATAATCCGTAAATGAACTATTTATTGTCGCGGGCACATTCTCATCGTGCATTGTGCCCGTGGCTCGCAAGTTTGAGCGCGCTTGGGGCGCGTGTCTTTTGATTCCCGCGATTCGCGCTCAGATATTTATTCCTTGCATTTAGAATGCTTGAATGAAACTTTATCAAAAATATCTCTTTAGATCGCAGTATGTATATACGTGTTCATATTCTGAATTTTTTGCTTAAATAAGTATAGTTAAAGATTAAGTTTCTCAAAGCTCTGTAGGCTCTTAGGTGCACAATATTATCGTGACACTCCCGCTGCGCACTCGATTTTTGACAGACAGTTGTAAATTTATATTTTCTGAACCACCTTAAAATAAGCTTAAAAAATACAATCCTTTTTTTAGACATTTTTATGTTGTTATGCTAATAATAGGATTTTGGTTTTCATATTATTTTTTATACATGTATAAAGCAAAATATCCTACAAGTCTTCTTTTAAATTTTTTACGTATCTCGCGTCTTTTGGCGTAAGATTGGATTTTTCGATTATCTGCATATATTACTTGCGATAAAACAAAATTACGAGTCCTACTGAAAAGTGGTTTAAAGAAATTTTGTTGGGTTTTTCAAAACCTATCATTTCTCTTTGAGACTTTTTGTCGTATTTTGCGTAATTTGTTTCAAAATTTGAATGTCGTAGTGTCAAATTTCGGGCAATTCTAATACTTTCTCCATCATAAATAATAAGAATATAATAAATGAATACAAATTTGTATCACTTTTTTGGGCGAATAACTTTTTTCAATCAATTTGTTTTTGTACCTTTTGTTGTTTTTCCACAAATTTTTCATTTTTATTTTTAATACCAATTTTATGATCAAGACCAAAACTGAGTGTCCTGTCAAAAAGTAATTCATATCAAATTTGTAGCTCTTTTTCGAGTAAATAATTTTTGTTCAATCATTTTTTTTTCGTAACTTGTATCATTTTTTTACAAAGTTTTTTTAGATTTTCAATGTTATTTTTCACGAATAAGACAAAAAGTACACCTCCTATCAAAAAGTGATTATTAACGAATTTATAGATCTTTTTTGAGATAACAATTTTGGTTGATTCATCTTCTTTCGTATCCTACATAATTTGACCACAAAATGGGATTTTTCATTTCTCATTATTTTTTGTGCAATAAAAATTAGAATTTTCGATTTTACAAAAAAATGCAAAAATTTTGTATGATAATCTTGTAGGGCTTTTAAAAAGCAATGTTTTTCTTTACTTTTTTTTCATATCTTACGTTGTTTGGCTTATAATTTTGATTTTCGATTGATATTAAAAAATTTTTAAATGCTTTAACTCTGAGAGTTGTTTTTGTATAAAAAAAAAAGTCATCAGGATACATTGTTTGGCTTTCTGATTACTATTAATAGCCGCAAATAAAAATTTTAAGTATAGAGAAATATGCCAAAATTTGTTTTTTTATCCAAAATGGCTGTTTAACGAACTCGTCCTTTCTTCTCGGAATTGTCGGATTTTTCTTTTCTTATCCTTTCTCAATCATAAATTATGAGAATGAGAAAAATTAGAGGACCTTTAATTTTTGTTATTAATTTCAGTTTTTAAATCATTTGATTCTTCAAAGTAAAACGCTGTTACTTTTCTCTGTAATATTGATATTTTATCCAATATAAATAAAATTGAAAATAAAGTTTCTTAAGTAAAGTCTCCATATACTTGTTCTCTGTCATTCTTTTAATTGTTGTAATTTCGTTTTCTGAGTATTGTCGATTTTTTGTTGTGTATTTTTATGCTAAACAAATTTTAAACTATACATTATAAGGATAATTTCATTAAATACAAAAATCGAAACTTTAAAGGGCCGTCAGTAAACTGAATTACTAATTACATGGGCGGGGGGGGGGGGGGGGGGGGGGGGGGGGGGGGGTGTCATGCTTAAAACTATGGTTCGAACAGGGGTTGGGGTTCAGTGGAAGAAAAGTTATGAACTTAGATAACATTTAGTATGTTTCCTTATTATTAACTTTTAAAGAATTGTTCTTTTTTTCTCTGTTTTTAAGAAACCCCCTTTTCCCGTTTTTTCGCTTAAATTCTTTTTCGTAGAAAGTCTACTATTATATTCGTGGTTCGGAATTCAATTCGTTTGGTTACAAATTCTAGTATTTAGTTGCAAATTTTATTATTCTGTAAATGCAACTATTTTGTTAAAAAGTCATCTTGTTTCGTTAGGAATTCAGAAGCTTGGTTAAAAGTTGAACTACTTTGTAAAAAATTATTCTTTTGGTTTTAGATTCACCTCTTTGCTCGAAAATTTAACTATTCTATTTTTATAAAATTAATCTTCTGCGGATAAAAAGTCATTTTTTGGCTGAACACTTTTGTTAAAAATGTAACTATTTTGTTGAAAATTCGTTTTTTTTTTAATAAGAATTAATTTTTTTAACTAACAAGGTAAACATTTCATTTTTGATTTCAATATATATTTTTTATTAAAAATTAATATTTTCTGGTTAAAAATTGCTCCTTTCTTATTTAAAAGTCATGTATTTTGCTAAAAATTTGTCTTTTTCTACCGAAAACAAATTATCTGCGTTGAAAATTCATCATTTTTTATTAAAAATGGAACTGTTTGGGTCTACATTAATCTAATTTGGTTGATGATTCAGCAATTTTGTAAGAAATTGAACTATTCGATAGAAATTTAAGTTTTTTATTTCAAATTATACCAGTTTTATAACCAACAAATTGGTTTAATGAAAATTTAACTTTTTGGCAGAAAATTAACTTTTTTTATAAAAAATCATATTTTTGTTGGAAATTCGTCCTTTTTATAGGTAAATCGTCCTCAAGAATTTAAAAATCAAAAATTTTGTTAAAAATTAATATATTTTGTTGAAAGCTCATCTTATTTTGGTAGATCATTCATACAATGCTGGAAAATTCATTTCTTTGGTTAAAAATTTAACTATTTTGTTCGCAATTTATCTTCTTTAATTGAAAGTTAAACGACTTGGTTAAAAGTTGAACTTTATCATTAAAGATTCATATTTTTAGAAATCCCTTTGATCTTTGGGGTTCACTCTTTTGTTGAAAATTTAATTCCTCGATATAGTTGAAAATTTTTGTTGTTGAGAAATAGTGTTCAGTTGAGGCACTAGTCTATTGCTCCGTTACTGCATATTCTTATATTAAGAAAATATATTCTTGAAGTGTATCAGAAATGATTTCTTGGAATTAAACTATGTTCTGCATTTGAATACATCTCTATATGAAGTAAAATAATAAAGTTTTAGAATAATAAAATGCGATATTCTATATAAGAATACATTTTCTCAGATTAAGAAAATTTACGCTTGTTCCAAGCATACGGTAGCAGGTTCTTATTTATGTGGAACACACTCATATTCTATCGTCCCCATTCGTATCTACGATTGACTTGAATCAAGTAATATTTTCTTGATTCAAGAACAATTTTTTTTCAGTGTAGATCGATCCCCTTTCCAATTTCTTTTATCCGGGTTATATTGCTCTGATAACTTTGACATATCCAATTAAGCTCGGGTGTCAGGTGACACCATAACGCATATATTGAAACTTCGAGTTTCGATACCTGTAGAGCAGGTTAAAACACGGTGTTTGCATCCCTAGGGTTGAAATATTTTGTCTTCTAATTTCGCTACGTGTAGTGCGGGCTGAAACATAGTGCTCACATCCCTAAGGTTGAAACATTTTTTTCAGCTCTAAAGTAGACGCGTAGGTAGTTAGGGTCTACAGGTACCTCAACTCGAATTTTCAGTAGATTTGCCATGAAAAATAATATGCATTACTAGGAATGTACTAGGCAGTCTGATAAGTACCTGAAAATTCTAAGAGATGGCATTAGTATTCACTAATGTGAACTATTTTCGTCGAGCTTGATCCTTCAAATGACGTCTCTCAAAACTTCAGCCATTTATGTTTACGCGTTTAAAAGTTACAGCACTGAGAAGCGACTAACCTCCGAGTTTTTTTTATATGGAAAAATCTGAGTTTCTAGTTTTGATCAAACACTACTATCTTCGCAAGAAAACGATATCCGCGACCAAGCTGGATAAGTATTACCCGGACTCTGCACCGTCGATTGGAACGATTCATAAGTGGCTTACAGAGTTTCGTTGTGGCCGTACGAGCACAGTTGATGCTGAACGATCTAGGCGCCCAAAAGAGGTCACTACACGAGAAAATGTCGAAAAAATCCATGATATGATGTTGAATGATCCCAAAGTGAAATTGAGAGAGGTAGCTAATGCTGTAGGCATATCATTGGAACGTATGGGCAATATCGTGCATTCAGTTTTGGGCATGAAGAAGCTCTGCGCGCGATGGGTGCCGCGTTTGCTCACAGTGGACCAAAAACGAATTCGTGTGACAACTTCCCAGCAGAATTCGGCATTATTTTCGCGTAAGCCGACCAAGTTTTTGCGCCGATTCATAACCATGGATGAAACCTGAATCCACTACTACACTCCTGAGTTAACGCAACAGGCAAAACAGTGGGTTCCACCGGGCCAAAGTGCTCCGAAGCATCCAAAAACGCAACAATGGGTCGGAAAGGTTATGGCCTCCGTATTTTGGGATGCACATGGCATAATATTCGTGGACTATCTTGAAAAAGGTAAAACCATAACCGGAGCATACTATTTATCATTATTTGACCTATTGAAAATCCAAATCGCCGAAAAACGACCGCATTTGAAGAAGAAAAAACCGCTTTATCATCACGACAATGCGCCTGTTCATTCATGCTTAGTTGCACAAGCAAAATTGCATGACATCGGCTTCGAATTGGTTCCTCAGCCACTGTATTCACCAGGCATGGCCCCCAGCGACTATTACTTGTTCCCTAACCTTAAGAGATGGCTCACCGGTAAGCGTTTTTACTCAAATGAGGAGCTCATAGCTGAAACTGAGGCGTATTTTGGAGACCTTCCGATCGAGTACTTTTCGGACGGTATCAAAAAGTTAGAAAATCGTTGGACTCGCTGTATCGACCTAGAAGGAGAGTATGTTGAATGCAAAATACTATTTAACTTCCACTTATAGAGTGCTTATTAAATTTCTTTTAGGTTTAAATAAAAATGAAAATTAACTTACTTAAGGCTCTATGAGATACAAAAATCTAAGAAAAGAATGCAATTTCGAGAAAGGAATCAGGATGGAAAAGGATCGCATTAATATAAAGTCTTTTTAAACCACCCTACCAAAAATGTTATCCTTTTCTATCCTATATATTTTTTAAATAAATAGAACATAATTATTGTAGAGATATGTTAAGATAAAAAATGTGAAAGTATAGAAGATCAGGATAGAAAATATTAGGGTTATTAAAAATTGAAACAGGGTGATAAAATCACAAATGCTGGAAGGAAAAACTCTTAGAAAGTGATGAGAACTAAAACGCGTGGTGAAATAGATATAATAATTATTAGAAATGGTCTGCTCCTTTGAACCATCCTACCAAAAATTATTTTCCATATCATTTTTAGAAGACAGTAGAAAATACAAAGTTATTGTAAAGGCATGATAAAATAATTAGGCGTGATAGGCGTGATAAAACTTGATATAAAAATATAGGATGGCAGAACGTATAATGAGATAGAAAAAATAAAAGGTGTATTTGAGGTTGTATTAATGAAGAACAAAATTGTTTGAAAGGAGCACAGTATGTGAAAATATAAACTAGGATTAAAAAACATATCATTTTTGTAAAGTTGAGAGCAATCAAGAATAAGAAAAAGAAATAGAAACGCATGTAAGTTTACTATTTTAAGAAAGAGGGCCCAGGTGAAAAAAGTTATGTATAATTTATATATGTGACGTTCGCCGAAGAAAGGGGGCTTACTGTAAAAAAAATCAAAATCAATGTTTTTGTACATTTCGATAGTTTTTGAGCTGTTTTTTTTTTTTTTTTTTTAATGAAGCCATTGGGGAAAATATCCAAGCGTTATTATTGCTAATAATTGAGTTGTTAGGTAGCCGAGAAATCGGGATATGACTCGAAAGCTCGAGATTCCGTGAAACACCTCCCACCACTCACCACCCCATCTATGTGTCTCATCTATACCCCGTCTGTGAGCCGCGTCTACGGCCTATCTCTTTCCGTGACAATGTAGTTGTAAGTGGAGAGGGAAGATTTCGTGAGTCTTCCCTCTCTCCTAAAAGTCCGGTCTATCGGGTCGACTTCAACCGCTCGCCCTGAAAAATCTCACTTTTCAGAGTAAGCCCCCTTTCCTCGGCGCACGTCACATATAGTGGACAAAACACTGATATTTTTTATTTGTCTCACATGGAAAATTTCATTAAACAAATGAGAAATATTATTATTTTATCCACTGTAGATAAAGTATATATAAGTCTTTCACCTGGGGCTTAAGATAAATATGCTAAAAAAATGATAGAATAAGTCGAAAGTTGAACAGGATATCATGCTAAATCTAAGGAAGACTTTTATTTCAATGCTATGAGGAAATTGTTGTTTGTTTAGGTCAACATAACGTTAATTTTTGTTGGACCCCAACATCATACTACAACATCAACGACGTCTTTTCCTGTTCGACAACAGATTTTATATCCTGAAAGTACTAAAATCGCACGTATATCTCCCCAATATTTACGAGTTGCCCAGCCTTCGAGAAAGCCTAGTCCGGGGACTTTATTCAGTCTCTCTGGATCAAAAGCTTTCAATATTACTCGTAAGGGTGGCATAGTTTACGTCTCAAGTCCAAACCATCTTCAAACTCAACCATCTACATTTCTGTAAGTATTATTCTCTGAAGCTGTGTACAATTTCTTACATTCAAATCTTGAAAAATGTTAAAATAAGAAAGAAGTATTCTTTTATCCCGTCCTTAAATCCAAATATTGATTAGGGTCCTTAATTTTTTTTAGAAAAAATGTTAATGGAATCCCAGGGTCTGAGGAACTAATTATAAAATTTAATAGATGATTAGCTTCAATTTAGTCTTTAAAACTTGTATTAAAATTATAATGAACATAATATCTTTTAATAGATCTTTTTGCTCAAAGGAGTATAAATCATGAATTAAAAGTGTTTTAAAATAATTAAAATGTATTTTATTTTCTAGCTTAAAAATAGAATGGAGAACAGCAGATAATAGTTTTTCCTCTACCCAAATAACAATCCATTTATTTGACGTTAATTCGCGACGAATTGGCGAACCCTGTGGTACAAATCAAACGACGAATATGCATTCTTGTGCAAATGCTAAATCTAAAAAGGAATGTGAAACCAGGTGTGGAGTTGGTAGTGGTTTGCTCAAGTAAGAATTGATTTTATTTTTATTTTATGTTACATTAATTTGAAAATACTAATTTTGTGACTGCTTATTGTGAAATATGCCTTGTTCCGATAAGCAAGATAATTGAGTAATTCCCAGAGATAAATCGAGATTTTCTCGGTAAAAAATAACACTTTTTCTTCAGAAATAATGCTTACACTGACGAATGCACCTGGAGACTGAACAATGCAAACAGCCCTGGGGCCACAATGACCGAAAGATACGAAACTTGCTCACCGGACTTGAATTTCTGTCCTGATCACATTTGTGACGAACTAGAAGTTCTTGATCATCGAATTTGCCCCCAGGACTGCACTATTGAATGTAAGTCCATATTCATATGAAAAAGATTGTTTATAAAAAGAAAATATAATTGATTATTTAAAATTTCTATTTAATTATTTCAATGAAAGTTAACAAAAATAATTGTGTTAACAACTTATTATTGTGAATAACTATCTTCTCGTACAGTAATGTTAGAAAGTAGCGGCCAACTTTTCAGTTAGAGTGAGGTAATAATAAATGCAATTAAACAAAGTATTTAAATACAAAATTTATTATTGACTATAAGTATTTTTACATAGTAGTCCAGGCGAATTACACTTTAGGAAAAAGAAAATTGTTAGCAGCACTAGAACAATTGGAAATGGTAAAGTGGTTCATAATAAACGTAAAAAAGAAAAATGCGTGAGTGTGAGGGGTGTGGC